>NW_027361801.1:11865000-11875000 GCF_039654945.1 Dendrobates tinctorius
CTGTCACATTCTACAGGATGGTGGGGAAGGAAAGCCCGCAAGGGCAGGGGTCCTCTCCCCTCTGTATCAGTCTGTTATTGTTACCGTATATACTCGAGTACAAGCCGAGATTTTCAGCCCATTTTTTAAGGCTGAAAGTGCCCCCTTTCGGCTTATACTCGAGTCACTGTCCCGGGGGTCGGCAGGGGAGGGGGAAGCGTGGCTGTCAGTTCATACTCACCTCCTCCTGGCGCGGTCTCTACAGCCCCTGCTTCTCAGATGGTCTCCGGCGCCGCAGTTCTTCCTTACTTCATTACTTTAATGAGCGGTACCATGTGACTGCTGAACCATGGAAGGAGCTGCCAGAGACCATCGGAGAAGCAGGGACTGCAGAGACCTCGCCAGGAGGGGGCGAGTATGATGGGGAGGACGTGGGGAGCTATGCGATATTCACCTCGTTCCACCGCCGCGCTGTGCTGTCCTCCACGTCCTCTGGCTGTGACGTTCAGGTCAGAGGGCGCGATGACGTAGGTAGTGCTCCCCCTCTTCCTGAACAGTCACTGCAGAGAGACAGAAGACGGAGCGGCGCGCAGCAGTGGAACAGGGGACAGGTGAATATCGCAAGTGCCAGAGGCCTGAGCCAGTGGCGACACTGGTACCTGGCCCCCATAGCTCGCCGGTGTCCCCGCCTGCTCAGGACACCGGCACCTGGCCAGCAACGACGAGAGGCGAGTATGTCATATTTTTTTTTATTCGCAGCAGTATATCGTAAGTCATTCACCCATCCTGAGAACAAAGGTGAATCACTATTTTTCCCAACCCTCTTTTTTTTTTTTACACTTGGGATCTGTGGAGCACCCAGTGGTCAGCCCCCCCAACTATACAGTAGAAATATATTTTAACCCTATGTCAAGTTAATGTTCAGCTGTAAGCTTTTGTTCACACCAGTCACTCTTGAGTTTCCATTGGACTGAAATGAGAAAACAAAAACAATGTGGTGGATAAATTATGCCTTCCCTTTAGGTCACCAATAAATTGTTGAAGGGAATCCTTATGTGTATAATCTAATAGAGCAGGAATAAACAATCAGTAGACAGCCATCAGCACTGACAGATACTGCACAAAACACAGCCTGAAAACATAAATGTGCCACAAGCAAACAAAACAAGTCAGGTAACGTCTAGACTGCAAACATCAGCACTATGCAATATAAATGCAGAGTAATACACACCCACAAACAATAGGCAAAAGTTGGCCAAAAGTAGCACTTGGAAAACTTCAATACCTAATGTTTTCATCTGACAATAAAGAAAGGCACTAAAGCGACGTTGAGTAAATTTAGTTTTCCTGTACTTTTATGAGGAACAAAAAAAACAGAAGGACAAACTTGGCTCAGGCAGAAACAGAGGTCTGAGCCAGCTGTGGTGATGAAAGAGGAGATCTGGAAATGAGCAGAGTTTATTAATGGTGTGAAGAACAGGAAAAGAAAGTAAAGTGACAAGGACACCCACGGGTATGCTGACCATGTCATAGTCAGGCCCCATGGGAGCGTGACAAACATTTAATCCACAATTAAAGCTGAATTAGTCCGGATATAATTTCTACAGACAAGAAAAGACCACATCATAGAAAAGTAACATTTCCAGTAAATAATCATCAAATCTAAAGTATGCAAAACAGTACAACAGTATTAAGCTATGTTCACACATTGCCTTTTTGGTACACTTTTTCAGCAGCAAAACTAACAGTAAAGTCTCTGCTTTCAAAACACCCGTTTTTTTTCAGCGTTTTGGGTGTTTTTTTGCTGCGTTTATTTACTGCGGATTCCTAGAGTGATTTGTCTACAGTACTTGTTTAATTAAGTTAGTTTTATTCAGCAAAATCGCTCTAAAAACACAAATAATTGACATGCTGCAGATTTCAAAGACACTGCTATTATCCAATTCAGTCAGGACAAAAAAAATTTGGTGCTTTTGGTGGTACTTGCATTAAAACACACTGCCGAAAAAAAAAAAGGGGCGGCAAAACCGCAACCTTGTGCACGCGATGTAGTTATCAGGAGGATTCCGCTTCAAAAACTGCTTGAGAAGAGTCAACTAAATGCTCAAAAGAATGAAAATCTGCATTTCTATGTGAAAAACACTTGCTGTTCATATGTTCAGACTTCTGAGCGTCTGCTAGCCGCTTCAGGCTTCTAGCCATGCCAAGAGGTTAATAGACGTGAGCAGACCATTCTTCAGGTGTTATCTGCTAGAAAGATGCTCTACACTTCATAATAGAAGTCAACAGGAAATCTCGGAAGACGCCTGGGAATTTTTGAAAGTAGTTTCTTCATTGTTTAATGGAATGGAAAAAAAAAAGGCAAGAAAGCATCAGATAAAAAAGAAAAAAAAAAAATATACAAAACATCAAAAAAAGAACTCTGGAAGCGACCAACCAAAAAAAAAAAGTATGTTTCACTAGCCCAGTAAAGAAAAATAGTAAATAAGATGATATACTGCACCTGATATGTTCTCTTTTCTAAGGGGTATTTTCTAAAGAGGTATTCCAATTGGAAAAAGATATCACCTATTCCCGAGAGATCGTGGGGGGGTCTCACTACAGGGACCCCACTGACAGCCAGAATGGAGCACTTTTATCTCTGTAAATAGAGCAGACACGACTGCCGTTTTCATTCATTCACTAAAGGGGGTTTTTACACATAGCGATATTGCTATAACGTCACCGATTTTGTGACGTTATAGCGATATCGCTATGTGTGATACTTACCTCCGACCGGCTCCCCCGCTGTCCATCGCTGATCGCGCGAGAATGCCCGGCTCCATTTTTCGTCAGGCGCTTCCTGCTGTGTGAGACGAGCAACGCTGGACGTGGGCGGGAGGACGTCTGGATCGCTGAGTGTGAAAGGCGAGTATCGTCCGCTGCTGCATCGCTGTGAGGTCTGCCTGTCTGGCAGCTCTCTAGCGATCATTTAGTGATGCACCAGCGATCCTGACCGGGTCGTATCGCTGGTGCATCGCTAAATGTAAAAGGGCCTTAAGGGGCAGCAGAAGAGCTGCGTCTGACTTTGTCCGGCAGACCAGTAGAAAATCAATGGAGCAACTGTTGAGCACGCGCAACACTGCTTGAGTATAACAGGATAAAAGTACCATATTCATGATCAGTGCAATCGCAGGTGTTTCAGCGGGGACCCAACAATCAAAAGTTATCCAGTGGTTAGATGATACGTTGCTTTCAATGAAATACCCCATTATACCCTTCTGACTTCACATACCCAACATGGAAAGGTCCAGCTATTTTTTCCACCCTGGATGCACTTTGTCACATGGTCATACACATATAAAAAGCGTCAGGTGTGTACCACCTGCTCAGGCTCCGGACCACCGCTTCATCATGAAGCACCTAACCTGCAGCAGGTCTTGAAACATGTCTGTACATAACAGAAGGCAGAGGGGAGTTAGTTACATGTCTTCTGGAACACCCCAAGTGTAATATAACCATAAAGAAAGCTGCTGTCTGCACAGTATCATGTCAAAGTGGTGATAATATTTCAAAGGTCTAGTTGGAACTCGACTAATGACATTTTCTCATGATGAAGTCATTCAGCACTCAGACTATGATCTCTCAGCCGTGCGGGACAGCGCAGTCTTCTTTTTTCCATATCTGAATAAGAAAGCAGCATATGAAGCATTTGATGGACACAGAACCTATGAGATGAAAGAGTTCCTTTTTCAGTTAACTTCTCAAGAAAGGAAACTTGGCCAACTTCTTAAGCGCTTTAACCACAATGTGAGCCTAGCTTATAAACAAAAGTATTGCAAAGGACAAGGATTTATAAAAATGGAAAAGCCTAAAGCTTCAGCCCCCACATACACAGCAAAACTAAGTGCCACTACACCAAGAGCTGAAGTCAAATCATAGATATTTGTAAAGGAAGCACAAATCCAGCCCTATCCTACCTGGTGGTCCCCAACATCTAGTCTTGTAAGGGGGCATTAAAGGGTTTAACCAAATTTTATTTACTGTATTTTAATCATGGGCCTGTGGTAGACCGAACATAAAAAATACACAAGCTCACCTACGCCGCTCCAATCAGGACTGTGGTGTCGGTAAGCCAAACCTGCGACTCCGACTCTTCAATTTCCCTTACACCGACTCCAACATACAGTACAGACCAAAAGTTTGGACACACCTCATTCAAAGAGTTTTCTTTATTTTTATGACTATGAAAATTGTAGATTCACTCTGAAGGCATCAAAATTATGAATTAACACTAGTGTTGAGCATTCCGATACTGCAAATATCGGGTATCGGCCGATATTCCCTGTATTGGAATTCCGAAACCGAGTACTGATATTTTTATAATATCGGATACCGGAATCGGAAGTTCCCATAATGCAATGAGCCAGTGATGTGGCTGTGATTGCCTGCTGAAATGATGTCATCATGATGCGGTCTGTGCGGGCCTGCCGGGGCTCTGTGCGGGCATCGTCCGATGGGACTACAAGTCCCATCTGGCGATGCCTGCTACAATGACAGTGATTGACACATTAGCCAATGATGGGACAGTAGTAGTCCCACCATCCGGCTAATGTGTTGAATGTAAAAAAAAAAAAAAAAAAAAACACATACATAATATATATATATATATATATATATATATATATATATATATATATACACAGTGGGGCAAAAAAGTATTTAGTCAGTCAGCAATAGTGCAAGTTCCACCACTTAAAAAGATGAGAGGCGTCTGCAATTTACATCATAGGTAGACCTCAACTATGGGAGACAAACTGAGAAAAAAAATCCAGAAAATCACATTGTCTGTTTTTTTTTCATTTTATTTGCATATTATGGTGGAAAATAAGTATTTGGTCAGAAACAAAATTTCATCTCAATACTTTGTGATATATCCTTTGTTGGCAATGACAGAGGTCAAAAGTTTTCTGTAAGTCTTCACAAGGTTGCCACACACTGTTGTTGGTATGTTGGCCCATTCCTCCATGCAGATCTCCTCTAGAGCAGTGATGTTTTTGGCTTTTCGCTTGGCAACACGGACTTTCAACTCCCTCCAAAGGTTTTCTATAGGGTTGAGATCTGGAGACTGGCTAGGCCACTCCAGGACCTTGAAATGCTTCTTACGAAGCCACTCCTTCGTTACCCTGGCGGTGTGCTTTGGATCATTGTCATGTTGAAAGACCCAGCCACGTTTCATCATCAATGCCCTTGCTGATGGAAGGAGGTTTGCACTCAAAATCTCACGATACATGGCCCCATTCATTCTTTCATGTACCCGGATCAGTCGTCCTGGCCCCTTTGCAGAGAAACAGCCCCAAAGCATGATGTTTCCACCACCATGCTTTACAGTAGGTATGGTGTTTGATGGATGCAACTCAGTATTCTTTTTCCTCCAAACACGACAAGTTGTGTTTCTACCAAACAGTTCCAGTTTGGTTTCATCAGACCATAGGACATTCTCCCAAAACTCCTCTGGATCATCCAAATGCTCTCTAGCAAACTTCAGACGGGCCCGGACATGTACAGGCTTAAGCAGTGGGACACGTCTGGCACTGCAGGATCTGAGTCCATGGTGGCGTAGTGTGTTACTTATGGTAGGCCTTGTTACATTGGTCCCAGCTCTCTGCAGTTCATTCACTAGGTTCCCCCCGCGTGGTTCTGGGATTTTTGCTCACCGTTCTTGTGATCATTCTGACCCCACGGGGTGGGATTTTGCATGGAGCACCAGATCGAGGGAGATTATCAGTGGTCTTGTATGTCTTCCATTTTCTAATTATTGCTCCCACAGTTGATTTCTTCACTCCAAGCTGGTTGGCTATTGCAGATTCAGTCTTCCCAGCCTGGTGCAGGGCTACAATTTTGTTTCTGGTGTCCTTTGAGAGCTCTTTGGTCTTCACCATAGTGGAGTTTGGAGTCAGACTGTTTGAGGGTGTGCACAGGTGTCTTTTTATACTGATAACAAGTTTAAACAGGTGCCATTACTACAGGTAATGAGTGGAGGAAAGAGGAGACTCTTAAAGAAGAAGTTACAGGTCTGTGAGAGCCAGAAATCTTGATTGCTTGTTTCTGACCAAATACTTATTTTTCACCATAATATGCAAATAAAATGAAAAAAAAACAGAATGTGATTTTCTGGATTTTTTTTTCTCAGTTTGTCTCCCATAGTTGAGGTCTACCTATGATGTAAATTACAGATGCCTCTCATCTTTTTAAGTGGTGGAACTTGCACTATTGCTGACTGACTAAATACTTTTTTGCCCCACTGTATATATATATATACATACATACACACACACACACACACACACACACACACACACACACACACACACACACACAACATACATACTTCATATATACTACATTAATACAACATACATGCTACATACATACAACATACATACTACATATATACAACATACATACTACATTTATACAACATACATACTACATTTATACAACATACACACTACATTCATACAACATGCATACATACATACTACATTCATACAACATACACACTACATTCATACAACATACATACTACATTCATACATCATACATACTACATTCATACATACTACATATATACTACATTCATACAAAATACATACTACATATATACTACATTCATACTACATTCATACAACATACATACTACATACAATACATTCATACAATACAGTACATATAACAGAGTACATACTCACCGTCACTTGTCACTTTGCTCCCCGAAGCCAGTGTCATCTCACTGTAAAAAATATTAAAATAACAAACAACCGATATATTCCCTGATCCGCAGAAATTCACGAAGTGTCCCACGACGATCTCCTGCACTCCATCACTGAGAGGTTACTATAGTTAACTGGTCTCATTTTATGGCAAAAGCTGCGTGGGAACTTTCTCACACAGCAATGCCAAAAGTGAGACTAGTGACTATTTTTTTTACAGTGGAGGAGGAATACAGTGCGGAAGGATACCTACCTCCCGACATTGTATTCCTCGGGCCCCTAGAGAGCGGTGGCATCAGCTGATGCTGCTGTTCTCCACGGGAGATCGTCGTGAGACACTCGTGGATTTCTGCGGATCGGGGAGTATATCGGTTGTTTGTTATTTTAATATTTTTTACAGATTGACACTGGCTTCGGGGATCAAAGTGACAAGTGATGGTGAGTATGTACTCTATGTTATATGTACTGTATGTCTATATGTATTGTATGAATGTATTTTATGTAGTATGTCTGTAGCATGTTTTATGTATGTTGTATGTATGTAGTATATATGTAGTATGTATGTTGTATGTCTATAGCATGTTTTATGTATGTAGGTAGTATGTACTATGTATGTATGTATGCTGTATGAATGTAGTATATATGTATGTATGTTGTATGAATGTAGTATATATGTAGTATGTATGTTGTATGAATGTAGTATATATGATGTATGTAGTATGTTGTATGAATGAAGTATATATGTAGTATGTATGTTGTATGAATGTTGTATGAATGTAGTATGTACAGTGCCTACAAGTAGTATTCAACCCCCTGCAGATTTAGCAGGTTTGATAAGATGCAAATAAGTTAGAGCCTTCAAACTTCACACAAGAGCAGGATTTATTAACAGATGCATAAATCTTACAAACCAAAAAGTTATGTTTCTCAGTTAAATTTTAATCAATTTTAAACATACAAGTGTGGGTCAATTATTATTCAACCCCTAGGTTTAATATTTTGTGGAATAACCCTTGTTTGCAATTACAGCTAATAATCGTCTTTTATAAGACCTGATTAGGCCGGCACAGGTCTCTGGAGTTATCTTGGCCCACTCCTCCATGCAGATCTTCTCCAAGTTATCTAGGTTCTTTGGGTGTCTCATGTGGACTTTAATCTTGAGCTCCTTCCACAAGTTTTCAATTGGGTTAAGGTCAGGAGACTGACTAGGCCACTCCAACACCTTGATTTTTTCCCTCTTGAACCAGGCCTTGGTTTTCTTGGCTGTGTGCTTTGGGTCGTTGTCTTGTTGGAAGATGAAATGACGACCCATCTTAAGATCCTTGATGGAGGAGCGGAGGTTCTTGGCCAAAATCTCCAGGTAGGCCGTGCTATCCATCTTCCCATGGATGCGGACCAGATGGCCAGGCCCCTTGGCTGAGAAACAGCCCCACAGTATGATGCTGCCACCACCATGCTTGACTGTAGGGATGGTATTCTTGGGGTCGTATGCAGTGCCATCCAGTCTCCAAACGTCACGTGTGTGGTTGGCACCAAAGATCTCGATCTTGGTCTCATCAGACCAGAGAACCTTGAACCAGTCTGTCTCAGAGTCCTCCAAGTGATCATGAGCAAACTGTAGACGAGCCTTGACATGACGCTTTGAAAGTAAAGGTACCTTACGGGCTCGTCTGGAACGGAGAACATTGCGGTGGAGTACGTTACTTATGGTATTGACTGAAACCAATGTCCCCACTGCCATGAGATCTTCCCGGAGCTCCTTCCTTGTTGTCCTTGGGTTAGCCTTGACTCTTCGGACAAGCCTGGCCTCGGCACGGGAGGAAACTTTCAAAGGCTGTCCAGGCCGTGGAAGGCTAACAGTAGTTCCATAAGCCTTCCACTTCCGGATGATGCTCCCAACAGTGGAGACAGGTAGGCCCAACTCCTTGGAAAGGGTTTTGTACCCCTTGCCAGCCTTGTGACCCTCCACGATCTTGTCTCTGATGGCCTTGGAATGCTCCTTTGTCTTTCCCATGTTTACCATGTATGAGTGCTGTTCACAAGTTTGGGGAGGGTCTTAAATAGTCAGAAAAGGCTGGAAAAAGATATAATTAATCCAAACATGTGAAGCTCATTGTTCTTTGTGCCTGAAATACTTCTTAATACTTTAGGGGAACCAAACAGAATTCTGGTGGTTTGAGGGGTTGAATAATAAATGACCCTCTGAATAAACTTTTCACAATTTACAAAAAAATTAAACAAAGAAATAACATTCTTTTTTGCTGCAGTGCATTTCACACTTCCAGGCTGATCTACAGTCCAAATGTCACAATGCCAAGTTAATTCCGAATGTGTAAACCTGCTAAATCTGCAGGGGGTTGAATACTACTTGTAGGCACTGTATGTAGTATGAATGTAGTATGTAGTATGAATGTAGTATGAATGTAGTATGAATGTATGTTGTATGAATGTAGTATATATATGTTGTATGAATGTAGTATATATGAAGTATGAATGTAGTATGTATGTTGTATAAATGTAGTATATATGTAGTATGTATGTTGTATGAATGTTGTATATATGAAGTATGTATGTAATATGAATGTAGTATGTATGTTGTATGAATGTAGTATATATGTAGTATGTATGTTGTATGAATGTAGTATATATGTAGTATGTATGTTGTATGAATGTAGTATATATGTAGTATGTATGTTATATGAATGTTGTATATACAGTGGGGAAAAAAAGTATTTAGTCAGTCAGCAATAGTGCAAGTTCCACCACTTAAAAAGATGAGAGGCGTCTGTAATTTACATCATAGGTAGACCTCAACTATGGGAGACAAACTGAGAAAAAAAAATCCAGAAAATCACATTGTCTGTTTTTTTTTCCTTTTATTTGCATATTATGGTGGAAAATAAGTATTTGGTCAGAAACAAGCAATCAAGATTTCTGGCTCTCACAGACCTGTAACTTCTTCTTTAAGAGTCTCCTCTTTCCTCCACTCATTACCTGTAGTAATGGCACCTGTTTAAAATTGTTATCAGTATAAAAAGACACCTGTGCACACCCTCAAACAGTCTGACTCCAAACTCCACTATGGTGAAGACCAAAGAGCTGTCAAAGGACACCAGAAACAAAATTGTAGCCCTGCACCAGGCAGGGAAGACTGAATCTGCAATAGCCAACCAGCTTGGGGTGAAGAAATCAACTGTGGGAGCAATAATTAGAAAATGGAAGACATACAAGACCACTGATAATCTCCCTCGATCTGGTGCTCTACGCAA
>NW_027361801.1:12480000-12722500 GCF_039654945.1 Dendrobates tinctorius
CGATATTGAAAAAATATCGGAAGTCGGTATCGGAATTCCGATACAGCAAGTATCGGCCGATACCCGATACTTGCGGTATCGGAATGCTCAACACTAGCTTTAACCCTTTGCTCCTCTCCCTCTAGCTAGCTGGGATACTGTTGTCTGTTACCTGTATCGATGCTGCTCAGTTCCCTGCTCTGCTGCATAGCTGTACATGTGTTGTGATGTCTTTGCTCTGCTGCATGACCATCCACATGTGTGGTCCCTGGCTGCCACTGAGGAAGCTATCCGCGGGTTGCAAGGTCCTCTGCAGCTGGTGCATGACTTTCCACATGTGTCCAGGCTTGCAGCCTCTGCCAGGTGCCCTAAGCCTCAGTTTCTGTGCAGACTGTGCTGTAATGGTTTCGTTTGTGTTTAGTGTGCGCATGGCCACACCTTCCCTGCTTTTATTAGGGTTAGTGTGTGCACCTGAGTTGCTTTCCCCAGCCTATTGCTGGCAGCTCCTATATAAAGTTACTCTTTCATATTGGGCATTTCTAGGGCTTCGTATTAAGTATCTGAGTCTTGCCATGTGTGTTGGTGTTCAGCTCCTGTTCTGCCAGTGTTCAGTTCTAGGAAAGCTGATGCCTGTTTCTCCGCCTGCTCTGGGGGCTGAGTACCCTGATCCGCCTTTCCTGGAGGCTGCATATCCAGGTCTGTTTCTGTTGTGCTTTGTTTCCCATCTCCCTGAGGGCTGCATTCTCAGGCCTGAACCCTTGATCCTGTATCTGTTCCTGTTCCTGACTCTGTCTGAACTGTGTTCTCTCTGTTATGTTCCTGAAGTCTCTCTGTGTCTGGAACCCTGTACCCAGTGACTGTGAACTAACCTGGGTTCGTCTTTTAAAGATGGAGTCCGGTGTTTTTGCTGAGCATTTACTATTCTGTGCTCAGCCTGCTTTGTGGTGCTAACTCCGTCTGCCACCAGTCCATCCTAGGTCCAATGCCCAGAGCCTGACAACTGTAATTTGGAGCCTGACGACCGCTGCCTGGAGATCGTGTCCGATGTCCGGAGTCTGGCGACCGCTGTCTGATTCCCGGAGCCCGACCACCGCTGCCTGATCCTGTACCGTTCGTGTCTCAGCCGATGACCTGAGCTGCCACGCCAGTGTTTCTGGTCCTGTGTGTCATGGTTAGGACATGGTTAATGTCCTGTTCTCACAGGGTTAACTTTTGCCGGCCTCTCTTTGGATCTGGGAGGGGTATTTATACTCACTCCAGACTAGGATTCCCTGTCAGCTATACTGTTATTCTGGCTGTGTGTCTGACCCCCCCGATGTGCGTATTTACTGCATTGCTTGTTTAATTCCCGTGTATGACCCGGTCTGTCCCCTCACTCTGTACTCCGTCTCTCGTTTTGGTACTATTGTCTTCTCCGGTTCTGACCTCCTGGCTTGGCTATTGTTACTCCATAACAGTTTGTTCCTATTGTACCGTCCATTGCCCTTTCTGATTTTCTGATCTATTGCTATGTCCTGTCTATTCGCTCTGTCTAACCCTTTGGTACTGTCCTGCTATCTTGGGATTTGACCCGGCTTGATATGGTTTACGTCCCTGTCTATGCCCCTTGGTAACTTGTTCCATAGTTACCTTTCTAGGAGTTTCCCTGCAGCTCCTAGCTCTGTGGAGCTTAGATCACGCCCCCAGCACTCACATGCTCCAGGTCCTGATAGTCTGAAGAACGCATCGTCACCGCTGCTGCCCCGCTCCACAGGTATCTTTGAGCACTGTTTTTGTACTCAGGACATGCACTGGCTCAGTGTGCAAGTGCAGTACGGTGTTCCTGACATTATAGCTGACCATTTCAGGTTTTTTTTCCTCTGAAGAAAAAAAAAAGAAAGTGTGTTATCCTCATGGATCCCATACAAGCTTTGGCTAATCAGGTCAAGCACCTGACCCAAATGTTCCACAAAATTAATATGGAATAGCGCACGATGGCCCATACCCAGCAACAGTTGGTGGATAATGTGCAGGGGGCTGTCGCTGCAGGGGCTCCTAGTGCTGGGGATAGAGATGTGTCATTGGCATCCCCCGAATCTCCGGTCAAATTGCCAGACCCTTTCTCAGGGGATAAAAGGGAGTTCAGGTCGTTCAGAGAAGGATGCAAGCTTTTTTTTCTCTGTGGCTCCGCTCCTCTGATGATGAGTTCCAGAGGGTGGGGGTCGTCATTTCCCTACTTCGGGGGGGCTCCACAGGCATGGGCTTTCTCTCTCTCTTCCTCTGCTCCTGAATGTATGTCTGTGAATTTGTTCTTTGAGGCTCTGGGGCACATTTATGATGAGCCTGATAGAGTGCGTCTGGCAGAGGATATGGTGATGAGTGTGACACAGGGGAGGCATTCTGCTGAATGGTTCTGCTCAGAGTTTAGACGTTGGACCGCCGAAGTATCCTGGAATGATGCCGCCCTGAGGGGGTTGTTCCGCAGGGGCCTGTCTGACCGTCTGCAGGACGCTCTGGCATTACTTCCTCCCCCTGATACCCTGGAGGATGCCATGATGCAGGCAGTCCGTATGGACCGGAGACTCCGTGCTAGAGGAATGATGCAACAAGAGTCTCCCTTGTACCCTAAATTGTGTGACACTGCACCTGTATCTGAGCTCATGGAGGTTGGGTCAGTCTCAGTTAAGGAGAAAGAGAGAAGGCACCGTAGAGACAATCTACTATGCTTTTACTGTGGAGCCTCTGGACATTGGAAAAGGAATTGCCCCTCCTGCCCTTCTTCAGAGAAACCATCAGAGAAACGACTGAGTCTGGGCAACAATCGAGGAGGTTGTCCAGACTCCCAGGTACATTTTTTCTCATGTACAAAGATGGTGCTCCAGGTTGAATTGGAACTTGCTGGCGGTCCTGTTATGACCACCGCCTTTGTTGACTGTGGTTCCTCCATTAATCTGATTGATGCCCAAGTTGTGACTCTTAATAAGATAGGGACAGTCAGGTTAAAAGACCCTGTTAAAATTGTGGCTGTGGATTCATCTTACCCGGGATGGAATTTGCTTTATGTCTGAAGTTTTTTCTATGAAAATGGGTTCCACTCATGTGGAAAAGTTAAGTTGTTTCGTTATGAATAATCTGCCTGCAGGACTGGTATGAGGACGCCCTGGTTGCAACGCCACAATCCTCTCATTGATTGGGTGGAGGGGTGTTAGGAACGGCGGAACGCACTAAATAAAATAATAATAAAGTGTGTTTGCCGCTCGGGGTCCACCGTGCAGTAGGTGGTATAACTGCTGCTAAGTGGTGGCAGACAAGCAATATGGCGGTATAATGCACACTGGTTAAACTTCACCCGGAGTGTGCAGAGCGGCCTCTGTTCACACACAGAGGTGCCGCAACAAGAAACATACAAAACGCTGAACCTGTTAGTGACACAGGCTTCAGGTAGATGCACACACGGTATCTGGTCACAGGAGCAGGACCCAAGACAGAGGAGCTGCGTCCCTCTAGACCTACCGTGTGTGCGGCGTCGCTTCTGCGGACGCCACGGAGGGCTGCAACTGCAGCATGGCATAGGATACTACCGCTCGCGACAAAGCCAAAAAGCAAGCGCTATGTTGGACACTAGCGTAGCGGTGCGGTGAGCACAGTGGCTTAAGGCTTGCCACTGACTGGCGCTGACTGCTAAACTAATTCTCTATCCACATGCGTATTATCAGAGTGAAGGGGTTTCAAATGAGTCAGTCACCAGAATCATGCATCCGCACCATTCACACATAGCAAGTATAGTCTATACTAGCGCTTGGCGGAACGGCCATGCACACTTTTTATAGCCGTGCGGGACCTTCCAGATCTCCAAGATAGACCAATGAGATCTGGAACAGGACCTGGGCACATGACTCCCGATCTCCAATGGGAGATCGTCTCGTGAGCATGCCCAGTGGGAGCACAGAGGGACTTAGTCTCTGGAGCGGTCTGCTGCAAAGTAATCTCCTCTGCAGTAGAAAGACAGCAGGAGACCGCAGAAACCTGACGCCTAACAAGGGGGAGATCATCCGATGGGGATGTAGTGATAATGGTCTGTGTTGTAATCTGGTTCCTTTTGTCAATCCGATAAGATCTGTATCTGTGTCGTCTGTCGGTCTGGAGGGTATTCCAGAGTACTTGAGAGACTTTGAACACGTGTTTTCCGAAAGCGAAGCTGAGGCGCTCCCACCACATTAGACCATTTGATTGTGCCATCAATTTAGTACCTGGAGCCAAATTACCCAAGGCTCGTTTGTTTAATTTGTCCGGGCCTGTGTGCCAAGCTATGAAAGAGTACATCAAAGAGAGCCTTCGCAAGGGGCATATTCTGCCCTCGGTCTCACCCGTGGCAGCGGGGTTTTTCTTTGTAAAGAAAAAAGATGGTGGGCTGCGACCGTGCCTCGACTTTCGGGAACTGAACAAAATTACTGTTAAGAACACATACCCTCTCCCGTTGATTCCTGACCTATGCAACCAACTCATGGGGGCCAAATGGTTTTCTAAGCTCGATCTACGAGGGGCTTATAACCTTATAAGGATCCGGGAGGGGGACGAATGGAGAACAGCATTCCTGACAACTGAGGGGCTGTTTGAAAACCTGGTTATGCCCTTTGGCCTCACTAACGCTCCTGCTGTTTTTCAGAACTTCATTAATGTTTTTTCTGACTTAATTGGGCATTATGTAGTCATCTACTTGGATGACATCTTGATATACTCTGAGGACAGTCAGTCACACTTACACAATTACGTACGGTTCTTATGAGACTCCGGGAGAACCATTTGTATGCTAAGATGGAGAAGTGCTCATTTTTTATGCAAGAGCTGTCTTTTCTGGGTGTAATTGTATTCGGGGAGGGATTCCGCATGGATCCAGGGAAGGTTCAGGCCATTACCGATTGGGTGCAGCCTTATGACCTGAAGGGGTTGCAGCGATTTCTGGGCTTCACTAATCATTATAGGAAGTTCATTAAAGGGTTCTCGCAGGTGGTGAAACCCTTGATGGACCTCAATCTTAAAGGGGCAGATGTAAAAAATTGGTCCGTTGCCGCAAAAAATTCCTTCCTTACATTAAAGAAGTGTTTTACCACAGCCCCTGTGTTGGTACAACCGAATTCGTCAAGACCTTTTATCGTCGAGGTCGACGCTTCGGAGGGGGCAGTATTGTCACAGGGCCCCTCTACCCTGACTAACCTCAAACCCTGTGCCTTTTTCTCTAAGAAATTCTCTTCGGCCAAGAGAAACTATGATGTCGGTAACCAGGAATTGTTGGCAGTTAAATTGGCCTTCGAAGAATGGAGGCATTTTTTGGAGGGGGCCGCTCATCCCATTACGGTCATCATTGATCATAAAAACCTGGCCTATATCGAGTCTGCTAAGAGATTGATCCCCAGACAGGCTCGATGGGCACTTTTTTTTTCTCGATTTCATTTTACCATCACGTTTCGACCAGGGTCTAAAAATGTAAAGGCGGATGCCTTATCCCGCAGTTTTGATTCTGTGTCCCCTCCAGAACCTCCTTCCTCCATTCTTCAACCAGGAGTGGTTGTAGCCGAAATCTCTTCTGAGTTACAAAGAGAGATTCTGGAAGCACAAGCTCCCAGGAATAAACCCCCAGGTAAATTGTTTGTACCCGAACAATTCCGTCTCACACTCCTTCAAGAATTTCATGATTCTGTATTAAGTGCACACCCTGGTATTGCAGCTACCCGGGGGGCAGTAGCTTGGGATTTTGGTGGCCCTCTATGGGTACTGATATAAAAAGGTTTGTGAATACTTGTGGGGTGTGCACGCGCTCGAAAAGCTCTCAGGTCCGGCCGGCCGGGGAATTGGTGCCTTTGCCAATTCCGGATAAACCATGGACACACCTGTCCATGGACTTTATCACTAATCTTCCATCTTCCAAGGGCAACTCAGTGGTATGGGTAGTGGTATTGCCCATGGCAGAATTTGCATTCAACTGTCGTATTAATCAATCTACCGTAAAGTCTCCCTTTCAGGTCAATTATGGGTTTGTTCCGCAGTTTGGCAAATTTTCCCGTATGGATTCGGATTTCCCTGGTGCCGAGGGGATGGTACAACAGTTAAAAACCCTCTGGAGGGAGATGCAGGGGAACATCTCCAAAGCCCAGAAGAAGTACAAACATTTTGCGGACAGGAGGAGGGGGTTGGGTACTGCGTTAACAGTGGGGGAAAAAGTCTGGTTGTCCACCCATAACATCAAACTTAAAATACCCTCTATGAAGGTGGGCCCAAAATTTATTGGCCCATACAAGATTGTAGAGGTGATCAACCCGGTGGCATACAGATTACAGTTTCCCCCCTCCTTCAAAATATCTAACGTCTTCCACAGGTCCCTATTAAAACCTGTAGGGACAGTTAGAGAAGATCCCTCATCTGTGGCTCTACCAGTGTTGGTAGAGGGTCAACTGGAGTACGAGGTAGGGCGCATCATTGATTCACGGTGGGTGCGCCGGAGACTTCAGTACCTTATTCATTGGAAGGGATATTCCATTGAGGATCGGTCATGGATTCCGGCCAGTTCGGTGCACGCTGATCGACTGGTGCGGGCTTTTCATGCCAGACACCCTGAGAAACATCATGATATATAAAGAAGGCTATGTGGGTGCTCACAATGTATATAGGAAGTTATGTGGGAGCTCATGTTGCATTTAGGAGACTGTGATGACTCATGCTGTATTTTATTTAGGAGACCGTGGGGGTTCATACTGTATATAGGAGGCAATGTGGGGGCTCATACTGTATATAGGACTCTATGTGGGGGCTCATACTATATATATGAGGCTATGCAGGGACTCATACTATATATAAAAGGCTATTTGGGTCTCATACTATATATAGGAGGCTATGTGGGGCTCATACAGTATATATGAGTTTTTGTGGGGCTCTTACGATATATAGGGGCTGTGTCGGGGCTCTTGCTGTATATAGAGGGCTATGTGGGGGCTCATACAGTATATAGGGGACTATATTAGGGCTCATACTGTATATCGGAGGCTATGTGGGGCTCATATGGTATATAGGAAGCTATGCAGGGCTCATACAGCTCATTTCAGGCTATGTGGGAGCTCATACAGTATATAGGAGGCTATATGGGGGTTCATGAGGTATATAGGAGGCTGTGGGGGGCCCTAATGGTGTATAGATGCTGGGTGGGGACTCTTATGGTATATAGGGAGCTGTGTGATGGCTCTTACGGTATATATTGGGCTGTGTGATGGCTCTTATGATATATAGGGGGCTGTGTGGTGGATCATATGATATATAAGGAGAATTTCAGCATACTTAATTCTGCTCAAAATTAAGTGCTCAATTAATATTCATATAAAATTATAATTAATATATTAATATTAAGAAGAAGTTATTTCAGCCTATTGGTTCAACCCTCCACAAAAGTCATGGTCTCTCATGTTCATGTGGCTCCTCGGGAAAATTAATTTCCCTTCCCTGCCCTAAAGAAAAAAAAGACCCAATACTGTCATAAACAAAGCATTTCCTACTGTGGTGTCCTTAATTGTATGTAGCAAAATGTGTTACTGATCCCCCTTGGCTTACAACTTCAGGTGGATTGTAATATAAAAGTCATGAGACACAAGCTTTCTCACAAACATCTTGCTCCTGACATATTTAGCTGTTGGGCTGTAACGCAGCCATATACTCTTCTTGCAAGGGGTCTATTTTCTGTCTATGTCCACTTATCCTAATATCAGAGTCCAGTGTTCATTCATTTTAGATACTTGTAGGCTTGTTCAGCAGACAGCTATATTTTGGGATCCCATCCTACCTCCGTTTACAAATGCAGGGTCAGTTCACTATTGACTATTGAGCTGCTTGTAAAAGACTTGATGGTTAAGGATGATGGGCTTGTACGGTAACCCACACAAAGTTAGTGCAGCAACAGGAATACAGAAGGACTCATTTATGGTGCAAACCAATGTAAGATTTACTCTGGATGGGGCACAAAGCATACCACGTGCAATCAATGGCTCTTAACTTGGCGGTTACAGTCTTTGTGTACACTTTGATGGTTGCAGTAACTCACAGCAACACAACCTGGTAACTTAAGCTCCAAGAAGTCAGGATTTTGGTCCTGGCAAATTTGTGTCATTGGGATCCAAACTGTATCTTAAATCCAGAAAAATTTAGCTGAAAATGACAAAAAGCAACACGATCACTCAGCCGGCCAAATTACTTTCCTCATTCGGCACCAGTACACCACTCTACAACACACTGTCTCAATGCTGTGCCACATATGCGACTCTCAGACTAAGCAGAGAACAATTTATAGACTACACTCCTCCCTACTATGAAACTGCGCCGCACCACCTGCCCTTTTCTGTGCAGATGCAAAGTATTCACAGGTCTGCAAGGGTGAAATTGCTTGAAAAGTAAGAAGTGATTTTTATATATTTTCAATCACTAAACTAAGTAAAAATACAGAAAAAAATGTTAGCACGTGCAATTTTTTCACAAACCTTGACTCCATAGCGTTTTTCTTGCAACATACTTTGACCCCTTTGCGTAACTTTTGATGGATGTTTTGGTGTCATTAGATTGGTTAGAAATGAATGGACGCTCTTCTGCGATTTGCTGCAGTGGGCAGAGAATATTTTCTTAGCCCAGCTCCCAAAGAGTGAGTTGGTGTCCATATCATACAGTCATAGCATATCCTTTTCCTCAGCGGTATAAGAAATGAAAGCTGCACTGTGATTGGTTTCTATGGGCAGAAAAGGCAGATTTTCTTTTAGACAGTGTTCATAAGAGTGTGGTGCTAGGCATACCAAAATTAATTTCAGTATTTCATGATATGGTGGACTAAAGTGCACCTGTCAGCAGTTTTGGCCGATATAAGATGCAGCCATCACCTTTCAGGGTTTATACACAGTATTCTATAATGCTGTATATAAGCCCCCAACCCGTCCTGGAAGAAATGAAAAATAAGTTTTATTATACTTACCTCCGGAGTGGTCCGGTCCGATGGGTGTTGCTGGTCTTGGTCCGACGCCTCGCATCTGCTTACGTCGCTGCCCTCCAGCTTGCTTCTTGTGGATAACGTGACCCTATGTAAGTGTAACAGGGACGAGAAGACCGCGGGTACCTACGTGCTGGGTCCGGAACTAGAAAGGCTGCATCCCCTGTTCCCTGGGGGAAGCTTTAGTGAGGCAGACCTTCCCCTTCTGCCTGGGGGAAGCTTGAGTGAGTGGGACCTTCCTCCTGACCAAGGGGGGCAGGGAGATAAAAGGAGAAAGTGCGCGCAGCAGGAGATTGGCGTGAACAGAGAGCAGCGCTCAGTCAGGTGAGCGGCGTGCTCTGCTTTCCCTCCTCACACAGAGCATCGGGACCACAACAGGCCACACTGACAGGGTCCCCCGATGCCTACAGAGGGACCGCTGCAGTGAGGGGAGCCGTGTGTCCAGCAGCAGCCAGACAGAGGAGTGCCCCATCCTGGGAGCACCAGCATCGTGCAGGCCAACGTCTGCTATCTCCCATCGCCAACAGCGGGAACCAGAGAGGGAGAGGAATGTGCAGAGTATGCCCGGTGACTACAGATTGAGGTGCAGTGCGCCCGGTGACTACAGAGAGAGAAAGGCGCCGTACGCTCAGTGTCCGTGAGTACGTCACATAAGAGGGACCGCATACAGGAATGACACTGGCGCCCTGACATTGCCAGCGAATATTTGCCCAGACACTTGTGCCCTGACTTCACCAGTGTATATTTGCAGAGCCACGTTGTGCTTGTACAGGACTGTGGCCCATACTCTTGTCAGCCACTGCAATATATGGACTAGGCTCAGTGGAAAGTACTGGAAACCGACCATTGTTGCCCACAGGACCTTCCTGGAAAAGACACCGTGCCAGCCGTTGCCGGCGCTATTGAGTTCCCAGCAGGAGTTACAGTTGGAGGAACTTCTGACAAAAGTGCTAAGGGCCTGTCACACTAAGCGATATCGCTAGCAATATCGCTATAACTTGTGACGTTATAGCGATATTGCTAGCGATATCGCTGTGTCTGATACTTACCTACGACCTACGACCCGCTCCCCCGCTGGTTATCGCTGATCGCACGAGAACGTCCTGGACCGCTTCTTGTCATCAGCTTCCTGCGGCGCTTCCTGTGGAGAGACGAGCGACGAGCGTGGAGCCGGGCGGGAGGACGTCAGGATCGCCTAGTGTGACAGGTAAGTAGCAACCCCCGTCCCCAGCGATGTCGCTGGTGAGATCTGCCTGTGTGGCAGCTCACTAGCGACCACTTAGCGATGCACCAGCGATCCTGACCGCGTCATATCGCTGGTCGGGATCGCTGGTGCATCGCTAAGTGTGACAGTACCTCTACACAGGAACCGCTGTTGCTTGATCCTTTGTTCTTTAACTCAGAATATCCTTTGATTATGTTTAATCCCTTGTTTAACCCTTTACCTCCCTGCGTGGAGTATTCCCGTTATTAAACTTGTTAACCCTTGCTCTGCCTGTCCGTCACTGCATCCCGCAACCTGCTTACATAAGAGGGCGACAGAGGCTGCCATGTGCCTCCCCCTCTCTAAACAGTGTTGAATACATGCTGCTCCATAGAGTTTTATGAATGTATTGTATTCGTTTAATGTTATTATAATGTGTATGTGCTTTACATCTAATTTGTACAAGGTTAGGGAAATATATAGAAGATAGAATAGGACAATATTGGGAATAAATTAGTGGGGCACAACAGAGGAAGGAAATGAGAGTGCCAGAATAAGCTTAGTTTAGTTGGAATAAGGGGTTTTCCTGGTTGGGAAGAGCTAGAGATGGGTGTAGTGCAGAGCAGTCAGATATAGTGGTGAGACTTCTGTAAAGCCCTAAAAATGGAGCACTTTCCATTCACTGCTATCCACCCCCACACGGCGTCCATGATAATGACCACAGACACAGGTCTCGTGGATAACAGTTGAGTTTACTTTCACAGGAATGGGGAAATATGACACGGAGGAAATTCTTCACAGCTCACGTGGGTAAACCACAGCAAATACAGTTCAGAGTTAGATTTTAATACGGAATTGAGGCTTCAGAGCTTTAAGAACCTGCTCCTTTAGATGTAGTGCTTTTAAGTTGTTATAGAGGGATTCAGAGTCTTTTGTAGCTTTATGCAGAAGATTTTACATAGCAAGGGTATTTCACCAACCTGCGAGTCTGGGGGTAATTTCTCAGCTAGTCAGGCCTACGAGGGGATCTTGGAGAAAGGGAGTCTCCGCATGTGCTCTGCTTCCAGAGACAGCTTGACCCCGGACTGAGGGTTTTCCCAGCTCAAATTGGTCTACATTAGGCGGAAACTAGAATAGCCCCTCCTCTTGAAACCTCAGTTCTCTTGTCAAAACTTTACATTGTATACATTTCACCAGCAGATCGTGCTGGAACACAACAAATGAGAGAATACCCGGAAAAATACATGGATCAAATGAAAGCACATGTCTAATAACAGAAAAAGAGGTAGCTAGAATGTGAGCTGTAGTGTACCGGATTAGTCACGGTCCAGGGGTATTTAAAGGGACAGTCATAACCTGGACCAGGTCACTACACTTCCTGTTTGGAGGGAGACATGAAGTGAAGTAGCAACGATAGAGAAGACAGATAGCCCTGGGGCTGAGGCAATGAGGGACCCCAGGCTAAGCAGCGTGCAAGCGGTCACCATCTATTCATAGAATCATAGAATCGTAGAGTTGGAAGGGACCTCCTGGGCCATCTGGTCCAACCCCCTGCTCAAAGCAGGATTCGCTAAAACATCCCAGTCAGATGTCTGTCCAGCCTCTGTTTGAAGACTTCCATTGAAGGAGAACTCACCACTTCTCGTGGCAGCCTGTTCCACTCATTGATCACTCTAACTGTCAAAAAGTTTTTTCTAATATCTAATCTGTGTCTCCTCCCATTCAGTTTCATCCCATTGCTTCTAGTCTTTCCTTGTGCAAATGAGAATAAAGTTGATCCTTCTACAATGTGACAGCCCTTTAGATATTTGTAGACAGCTATTAAGTCTCCTCTCTGTCTTCTCTTTTGCAAACTAAACATTCCCAAATCCTGCAACCTTTCCTCATAAGATAGGGTTTGCAGACCGGTCACCATTCTGGTCGCTCTTTTCTGAACTTGCTCCAGTTTGTTGATGTCTTTTTTAAAATGTGGTGCCCAAAACTGGACACAATATTCCAGATGAGGTCTGACCAAAGAGGAGTAGAGGGAAATAATGACTTCACGTGATCTAGACTGTATGCTTCTGTTAATACATCCTAGAATTGCATTTGCCTTTTTTGCTGCTGCATCACACTGTTGACTCATATTCAGTCTGTGATCTATTAGTATACCCAAGTCTTTTTCACATGTGCTGTCACTTAGCCCTATTCCTCCCATTCTATATATGCTTTTTTCATTTTTATTGCCCAGATGTAGTACTTTGCATTTTTCCCTGTTAAAAACCATTCTGTTTGTTGCTGCCCACTTCTCCAGTTTATTTATATCTTTTTGAATCCTCTCTCTCTCTTCTCTAGTATTAGCTATCCCTCCTAGCTTTGTGTCATCAGCAAATTTAATCAGTTTACCCTCAATTCCTTCATCTAAATCGTTGATAAAGATGTTGAACAATACAGGGCCCAGGACAGAGCCCTGTGGTACCCCACTTGAGACATTCTTCCAACTGGATGTGCAGCCATTTACGACCACTCTTTGGGTCCGATCACTAAGCCAGTTATGAATCCACCTAACAGTTGCCTTGTCCATTCCATACTTAGTCATTTTTTCAATAAGGATTGTATGAGAGACTTTGTCAAATGCTTTGCTGAAGTCAAGATATACTATATCTACAGCATTTCCTTGATCCACCCAATCAGTGATACCGTCATAGAAGGAAATTAAGTTAGTCTGACATGACTTATTAGTTACAAACCCATGCTGACTCTGTTTAATCACTTCATTCTTATCCAGGTATTGACATACATGTTGTTTAATAATTTGTTCAAAGATCTTTCCTGGTATAGAAGTCAGACTCACCGGCCTATAGTTGCCTGGGTCCACCTTCTTCCCCTTTTTGAAGATAGGAACAACATTTGCTCTTCTCCAGTCTTCTGGCACTTCTCCTGTTCTCCAAGAATTTTCAAAGATTATGGAGAGGGGTTCAAAAATTTCTTCTGCTATCTCCTTCAGTACTCTGGGGTGTAATTCATCTGGACCTGGAGACTTGAATTCATTTAGGTTAGCTAAGTGTTTCCTCACTATCTTTCTGTTTATAGATATCCTGGATTCTTCTATTCCCTTAATAGGACAGTGAATAACAGTTGATGTTACATTTCCTTTCTGAGAGAAAACAGATGCAAAATAGGAATTTAAAAGTTCAGCCTTCTCAACATCCTGTCTTACCATTTCATCATTTTCATCCTGTAAAAATCCTATAGCATCTTTGACTTTTCTTTTACTTTTGACATATCCCCAAAATCCTTTATTATTGCTTTTGACATCTCTTGCAAGCCTCAATTCATTTTCAGCTTTAGATAATATGATTTGTGCCCTGCAGGTTCTGCAGACAGCATTATATTCTTCTTTAGATATGCCTCCCTCTTTCCATTTTATAAACATTTTTTTCTTCCTTTTTAGCATGTGCTTAAGTTCTGTGTTCATCCATCCTGGTTTCCTTAAATGCTTCCTATTCTTCCCTCTTTTCGGAATTGTTAACAACTGTGCTTTGAGAATTTCATTTTTCAAGATTTCCCATCCCTCCTGGACATTTTTGTCTTTTAGGATATCCAACCATTGGATCCCTCCAATTCTCTTTCTGAATCCCTTAAAATCTGCCTTTCTGAAATCTAACCTTGACGTCTGAGTCTTCACAGGTCTTCCGCCTCTAGTTATCCAAAATTCTAAAATAGCATGGTCGCTACCTCCTAGGGTCCCAGCCACTTTTACCTCCTCAACCATTTCCTCCCTGTTTATAAGGATTAGATCCAAGGTAGCAGTTCCCCTTGTTTTCTCCCTTACCTTTTGGAAGATAAAGTTGTCAGCAAGAGAGGATAAGAATTTTCTTGACCTGTTAGTTTTGCCTGAGAGAGTTTCCCAACAAATGTCTGGATAGTTGAAATCTCCCATGACAACTATGTCATATTTTTTGGAGAACTTGGCCATTTGATGCATAAAGAGTTCATCCATATCTTCAGCTTGCACAGGCGGCCTGTAGTAAATGCCTACAATGGTGTCCTTTCCATTGTTCTGTCCTTGTATTCTTACCCAAACAGTTTCCACAGAACTCCCAGTCTCTGAAGATTCAATCTCTGTGCAGTTATACGCATTTCTAACATACAATGCGACACCCCCTCCTCGTTTTTCAAGTCTGTTTCTTGTAAATAAGTTGTATCCTTCTAGTCTTGTATTCCAATCATGTGTATTGTCCCACCAAGTTTCAGTGATTCCAATGACATCATATTTCTTTTCCTGTGTTAGTAGTTCCAATTCTCCTTGTTTGTTGCCCATGCTTTGTGCATTAGTATAGAAACATTTTAGTTTGTGATTGGTTTCTCTTTCTCCAATATTTTTATTAATTAGATTCTTTCGTCTTTGTTCTTCCTTTCCACTTCTAATAGCAGAGTTCTCAATAGCATTTGTCAGGTGTATGGCTTTTTCTGGTCTTTTGCTTCCCTTCCCATGTTGTTCTAGTTTAAAGCTCTCCTTACAAGTGTAGCAAGGCGACTTCCAAATACATACTTTCCAGTCTTCGTAAGGTGCACCCCATCTCTAGCAAGTAGTCCATCGTAAAGGTAGTTCACTCCGTGATCCAGAAATCCAAATCGTTGCTGACGGCACCATCGACGTAGCCAGTTGTTCACCTGCAGAATCTTATTCCACCTCCTTGTTCCATGGCCATCCACTGGGAGGATGGAAGAGAAGACCACCTGCGCTCCCAGTTCTTTCACTTTCTTGCCTAAGTCTTCAAAGTCTCTGCAGATGGTTTCCAGGTCGTTTCTTGCGGTGTCATTTGTCCCCACGTGTAGTAGCAGGAATGGGTAGTCATCTGTAGGTCTGAAGAGTCCTGATATCCTGTCAGACACATCTTTAATTTTTGCACCTGGAAGACAGCACATTTCTCTTGAAGTTATATCCGGTCTGCAGATAACGGCCTCTGTTCCTCTCAACAGGGAATCCCCCATGACCACCACTCTCCGTTTCTTCTTCACAACATTTTTCTTTCTCCATCCGGGAGGACTCTGAAGGCGTACAAGGTTGCTGTTTGTTGGCAAAGTCTTATCCTGATGTATTTCTTCATCGTTTTCCTGCGTGAGAGCCTGGTACTGGTTTCTGAGCAGTATGGGTGCTGACTGCCTCCTGATCCTCCTGCTTCTCTGGGTCACATGTCTCCATTCCTCTGTTTCTTCAGGTGCACTTCGAATTTCTTCTCTTTCTGTAACATGAAGAGATAATTCTGCTCTGTCTAAGAACTCTTCACCTTCCTTAATGATCTTCAATGTAGCTAACCTCTCTTCGAGATTTTGCAACTTTTCCTCCAACAGGGACACAAGCTTGCATTTGTGGCATGTGAAGTTTGGCTTTTCCACTGGTAAATCTGTGAACATGTAGCAAGAAATGCAGCTCACCAAGTGGCTCCTGGCCTCTTCCATCTTGAGATTTCTTAGAAACGATGAAAGATGAGCCAATTCCGATTTCCTCTTTTCAGCTGCAACGGCCAAAACCCAGTGATCGTTGAGCTCGCGGAGACTCTTCACTTATCCCAGAAGGCACTGGGAATATGCAAATGATCTCCTCAAGACTCTTCCCCTGGTTTTCCGATTTCCTCTTTTCAGCTGCAACGGCCAAAACCCAGTGATCGTTGAGCTCGCGGAGACTCTTCACTTATCCCAGAAGGCACTGGGAATATGCAAATGATCTCAAGACTCTTCCCCTGGTTTTCCGATTTCCTCTTTTCAGCTGCAACGGCCAAAACCCAGTGATCGTTGAGCTCGCGGAGACTCTTCACTTATCCCAGAAGGCACTGGGAATATGCAAATGATCTCCTCAAGACTCTTCCCCTGGTTTTCCGATTTCCTCTTTTCAGCTGCAACGGCCAAAACCCAGTGATCGTTGAGCTCGCGGAGACTCTTCACTTATCCCAGAAGGCACTGGGAATATGCAAATGATCTCCTCAAGACTCTTCCCCTGGTTTTTTGAAGCAACCATTCCATAGAGGATCCAGGGCTAACGGCCAGGACTAGGCAGAGGTGAGCATGCCTTTTACCTTTTTCCTATGGAAACCGGACAAGGTAAATGGGAGGAAGATGGTGGATCTAGGCGCACAGAAGCCACAGAAGTGAAAGGAGCGTATTCAGGACAGAAGTTGTCAGAAAAGGCAGGGAGAGTGCAAGGAATGCATTTGAATGGTAACTGTGCTACGTCTGTACCAAAGCCCCTATTTTCAAGTAAATTTGAAGTGTTGAGTATGAACATGGAGTCTGCTATTGTTTGTGTAAACCATGAATCTGGAGATTACAGAATCAGAAGGAACCCTGGAGCCTAATGTGAGTTTTCTACTTTGCACATATTACAGGTGTGGGGACACAAAAGTTCCTCACCATGACTACCACCCTGGTCACCTCACACCTGCATCATCCACACAGGCTCCATGTGAAGCCGAGGAGCCTGTGTGGATGATGCAGCATCACGTCATCCTCAAGAAGCAAGCAGGAGGGCGGCGATCGTAAGAAGATGGAGGTGCCAGACCAAGACCAGCAATACCCATTGGACCAGACAGCCCCGCAGGTTAGTGTAAAAAAAAATATTTTTCCGTTCTTCCAGGTCAGGTTTGGGGCTTATATACAGCATTATAGAATGCTGTGTATAAGACCTGAAAGGTGTTGGCCCCATCTTATATCAGCCAAAACTGCTGACATGTTCCCTTTAAGCTTCTCTTTCTAACAACGTAATCAAAATGGTTACAAGGGGGTGTCATAATTCACCCCACAACTTTTGCTACTTTTGCGGTTGTTTTGTTGAAACGATGAAGGAACATTATGGACTTTGTTACAGAAGGGTATTATACTTAATTTGGTGTAAAACTAGGTGATCAGGAGGACAAGTCGTGGGCTCCACCTGTAGTATATTCGGTTTGTGTAGAAGAACTACAACAGTGGTCTAAAGGGAACAAAGAGAAATTTCATTTTGGAGTGCCTATCATTTGAAGGGAACAGTAAAATCATATTGATTACTGCTACTTTTGTACATACAATGTGGGATGGTTCAACCTTAAAAATAAGAAAGAAATTATAAACCCGGACTTCCCATCAGTGATTCACCCTGCGCCTCATGGTCCAGCAGTGCCTGCCCCTTCAACTCTTGAGAAATGTGATTCAGAAGATTCAGAACATGAAGATCAAGATTCTGACACAGATTTTTACTCTAGTCCCAAAGAGTCACAGCTTTTTTCATAGCTCAAATTATATGATTTAACCAGGGACTTGGACCTTCCTAAAAATTCTGCAGAACTTTTAGGCTTTAGACTAAAGGAAAAGAACCTGCTAGCTCCTGTTACCGGTTTTTCATGGTATAAAAGCAGAGAAAAGGAATTCCTTCCATTTTTTTGTCAAGACAGTGCACTACTGTATTGCAGTGATGTTCCTGTGCTGATGGAAAAATTTTACATTGAGTGCAATGTCCATAATAGTTTCATGAAAAAACACCCCATTAATATAATTCAATAAGAGCATATAAATATATCATTACATAAATGGGTATTACTGTAGACATCATAGGACAATCGCAAATATAAATAATATATAAGAAAAAAACACACGAAAAAAGGTCCCATACAACAATTTTTCAAATTGCCAAAATGATTTTATTAGAGTATGACAGGAATGTAGGAAAAATGTGGTAAAAAAGTCAATTCTGACCATAATTAGCACATGAGTAAAAGAACCAAGGGTACACCATAGGTAATGGACATAGGGATATAAATCATAATATCAAACCCTAATACAAATATAGTTATTTATTATCCCAAAATAATGTATAACAGCCAGTCCAGGTATGCATACTAAAAGACTATTGTGACCCTTACAAATGGTGGAACCTGCCACCAGTGCGGATAAATAACATAGTCACACCAAATAAATTCATTGCTTAATATTACCTCTTAGACTGGTCAGAAGTACAGGTCCGCCTAGGAGTACCCAACCCGACGTACGTTTCGGCTAAGTAGCCTTCATCAAGGGGTGAAGGAAAGTAGGAAACAGGAAGTATTTAAGATATATGGCCACCAATGAAATTTTAAAAATTATGCACATGATCAGGACCAGACCAGATCATGTGACATGTTGCATAGTGTCCCTCCTATAATATGGCGTCCATCACCATGGAGAATACAAAACAACAACCGCACACAACTATATTAAAATATCAACAATAAAAAAGAGAAAGGGGGGGGGGAGAAATAAAGATAATGATATATATGTGTCTCTATGCTCCCTCATTAAATTGTAGCACACTGCCTACCGCCATCTCACATAACATTGCCAACACAATCAACCCAGATCAATTAGCTATGGTGACCCACATATAAATAAAACCCTAACGTGCTGTGTGTACAAAATGTATCACATTAACTGTATGTCAGGAGTGTAGCGGCGAATAGCCCGTGACGTCACCGTTATATGATAATTTTATCCGGCACCGCCGCATAATGTGGATCACCAGACGCCCCTGTCAGGATGTCATAAGCGGTGCATCGGGAGTGTAAGCGCACGTCATGTCTCCCCTCTCTGACGCGCGCCTCACCACGGCAACCCAGACACGGGGCGGCGTCGGCGTCACGTGACCGGTGACGTCACACTCATGTGATTGATCACCAGGCAACAATAGACGCCGAGAGCCGCCTCGGGTAAGGGGAGCAGCGGCGCACGCGCGTACCGGGAGGACATGAGCCACTCTAAGTGCTTACCGACAATGGAGAGAGGGTTCTCGAAGTACCCATGATTTTTGTGCGAATGGGACAGGTGGGATAGAACCTATCACTGGAGCTAAAAAATTGGCCAATGAGAACACCTTTGCAAACTGGGCTCAAGAACATAGTTGCGGAAAGTTTAGCTGATCCCAATAAAGTTCTCTTGCCACCTCTCCACATTAGGCTTGGACTAATGAAGCAGTTTGCAAAAGCTCTACCGAAAGGAGAGACCTTTAAGTACCTGTGTACCAAGTTTCATGGACTGTCTGATGCAAAAATGAAGGAAGGCATTTTTGATGTTCTGGATATTTGGAAACTCATGAAGGACAACGTGTTTGAAGCAAAAATGAAAGCTGTCCAGAAAAGGACTTGGGATTCTTTTAAAGAAGCCGAGAAAAAATTTCTAGGTAACAGCAAAGATCCAAAATTTAAGTCCATCATGGAGAACATGCTGAAATGTTTCAACACCTTGGGTTGCCTGATGAATTTGAAGTTACATTTTTTCACATTCCAATTTTGACTACTTTCCTGAAAACCGTGATGCTGTTAGCTAAGAGCAAGGAGAATGATTTCATCTGGAGATCAAGGAGATGGAAAGACAATACCAAGGTAGATGGAAGGTGAATATGATGGGGGACTACTGCTGGATGCTTCACAGAGAAGATTTGCAGGCTTTATATAAGAAGAAGGGTATCAACAGAAGCTTTCAAGTGAAAAGTAAGACACAACAATTAATTTCCAATAAAGTTGCAGAATGAATGTTCAATACATTATTATACATAATATTGTGTACATTTTTGCCTATATTAAGATTTTTCCTTGTTCGTCTCGCATGTACGTATTTTCATACACATTTTGTGCAAAATCTATACAGGATGGTTAAAAATAGAAGTGTTTCTTTTTTTTTAAACCAGGGCATAAGAAAACATGGGAACCAGTCATTGGATTGAAACAATTTTCTTAAAAGCAAATTTTGTATACTTGTGTAATCCTTTTTAAATGCAACGTCCAACCATAAAATACCATATATACTTGTGTATAAGCCGACCCGCATATAAGCCGACCCCCCCCCCAATTTTGCCATAAAAAAATGGGAAAACTTATTGACCCGTGTATAAGCCGAGAGTGGTGCTGCACAAGTGTTAATGGTGGTCCAAAAAGATGCTCCATAGATAAATACCCCCATAAAATGCTGCAAAAGGGTTAATGGTGGCCCAACAAGATGCTCCAAGGATAAATACCCCCCATATGCGGCACAAGGGTTAATGGTGGCCCAAGTAGAAGCTCCATACATAAATACCCCCGATATGCGGCACAAGAGTTAATGGTGGCCCAAGTAGAAGCTCCATACATAAAATACCCCCCATATGATGCACAGGGGTTAACGGTGGCCCAAGATGCTCCATACATAAAATACCCCCCATATGATGCACAGGGGTTAATGGTGGCCCAAGATGCTCCATACATAAAATACCCCCCATAAGCTGCTGCCGCTGCTGCTATAAAAAAAAAAGACATACTCACCTCTCCATCGCTGGGGGGCAGATGCCGATGTAGCCGCTGGCTCAGGCCCCCCGCACTGGCTATATTTACCAGGTCCATCGCTGTTTCCCGGGTCCTGTGCAGTGACGTTACCAGAGGGCGCGCACTGACTACGTCACCGCGCCCTCCGCTAAGTCACAGCCAGAGGACCCGGAGACAGCGATGGAACGCGGAGTGTTAAGTATTGCTCGGCTCCCCCATCATACTCACCAGCCCCCTCCTGGTGCCTGGTCTCTAGTCTTCAGCCCCTGCTGCTTCCAGCATGATGTCGGCGTCCCAGGCTGTTCCTGCATTCAGCGGTCACGTGGTACCTCTCATTAAATATGTGCATATTCATGAGTTTAATGAGCGGTACCACATGACCACTGAATGCAGGAACAGCTGGGACACTGAGATCATGGGGGAAGCAGGGGGCCTGCAAAGACCGTGCCAGGAGGGGGGAGTATGGTCTCTGACACCCCCCACTCCCCCTCCCCCGCCGACCCCCGTATATGACTCGTGTATAAGCCGAGAGGGGGCTTTCAGCCCAAAAAAATGGGCTGAAAATCTCGAGTATATACGGTATGTTATTACACATCTATAAATTACTTGTGAGACCACATCTAGAATATGGAATCCAATTTTGGGCTCCACATTTTCAAAAGAATATTCAGAAGTTAGATTTACTTCAATGGCGAGCAACTAGATTATTACAAGGGATGGAAGGCCTCTCATATGAGGAGAGGTTGGAAAAGTTGGGCTTGTTTTGCTTAGAAAAAAAGACGACTCAGGGGAGATCTCATTTATATGTATAAATACATGTGTGTTTAATACAAAGGACTGGAACAGAACTTATTCCTTAAAAAGACCATACTAAGGACCTGGGGGCACTCATTACAGTTGGAGGAAAGGTGATTCCGGGAGCTAAATAGGAAAGGGTTCTTTACAGTTAGAGCAGTCAGAATGTGGAATGCCGACCACAAGAGGTAGTAACGGCAGACACTATAACAGCTTTTTAAAAAGGCTTAAAGCTTTCCTCAACAAATAACATTGTGGGCTATAGATAATCTAGTGAAAAAACATGTATAATTGGTGGAGAAATGTTGAACTTGATGGACTTAGGTATTTTTTCAACATATGTAACTATTAACGGTATAACTGACCTTTGCAAACTGACTACAACAGTGGAATATAACAAAGAAATGAAAAATAGTGTTCAATGTACTTCAATGGTAACCTAGCTACAATGAAAACAATTTTACCATTGGCACCTTCTTTGACCTTCTTTTGGTGCCAGAGCCTGTTTTCGTCTTTGTGACCAAGCCAGTTTTTATAATTCCGATCATTGTCAATTTATTAGGTAATAATTCTGCAATGCCTCAACAGATCCTATTGATTCTGAGGTTGTTTTCTTGTGAAAAATTGTACTTCATGATAGTGGTAAAAATTGCTCGATATGACTTGTGTTTATTTCTGAAAATATTAGAAATTTGGCAAAAATTTAAAAATTTAGCAGTTTTAAAAATTCAATTTTTATGCCCTTAAATCAGAGAGTTAAGTGACACAAAATAGTTATTAAATAACTTTTCCCACATGTCTACTTTACATCAGCACAATTTTTGAAACATAATTTTTTTGTTACGAAGTTATAAGGCTTAAAATTTCATCAGCAATTTCTCATTTTTACAACAAAATGTACTAAATCATTTTTTTTAGGGACCACATCACATTTGAAGCTACTGTACTTTGAGGGGCCTATATAACAGAAAATACCGAAAAGTGACACCATTCTAAAGACTGCACCCCTCAATATCCTGAAAACCACATTCAAGAAGATTATTAACCCTTCAAGTGCTTCACAGGACTTATTGAAATGTCTAAGGAAAAATGAAGGTTTTACTTTTTCCCCACAGAAAAGTTACTTTAGTCCCAAATTTCCCATCTGGGAGCATGGCAGGGCTCAGAAGGGAATGAACACCATTTAACTTTTGGAATGCAAAAGGCGAATATAAAGTCCTAAAAATATTTTCATTTCCAGGACATTAGTTGGCATCCATAAATTTGATCTAGCATAATAGGATCGTGGATTCTGGCTGATAAACTGGGACACGTATAAATTTGTTTGTAGGGCAACATGCTCTAGCAAACTATCTGTCATAAACAAATGAAAAAAAACTAATAGGTCCAAAATTCTCTACCTCCACATTTATACTAAAAATGGCATTAAAATCAGGGATGAATGGAGTAGCTGAATCCGAAGCCTCCCATCTTGGAAATGCTACATCAAGAGGCAAAGCCCCTTGTAATTGGCGCCCGCCAATTCACAAGCACTAGGGACAGTATTTGTACTGGGCATTGTTCCCTGATTTGGAGACATTGCTCCAGAAGCGCTATTTGCCCCTCTAGGTGTACTGGTCCTTGTGTTTGAGGATAGACCAGAATCACCGCTCATTTCTGAGCCATCACTGTAGCCACTACTAAGGCCATCAAAATCCACATAGCCATCTGACACTGCACTTTCTTTACTGTCAGAACATAAAAGGGCATACGCCTCCACTGTAGTATAAGACTGATGTGCTATTTTATTAGTTTTTATAAATTTTTTCCAGAACTAATAGAAAACTCAAGATTTTTCGTTATTTTAGTACAAACTAAGTTCCTATCAAATTATGTATAACTAGCTATACTATATAATTAACAAACTAATTGATGTAACTAATTGATGTGACTAAAAGACGTTACTAATTGACGTGACTATTATCAAATTACCGTATTTTTCGGACTATAAGATGCACTTTTTCCTCCCAAAATGTGGAGGAAAATGGTGAGTGCGTCTTATAGTCTGGATGTACTGGCTCTGGCTGTGGTGGGGAGGTAGGGGGAGCAGTCATGCATACCAGGATAGGGATAAGGGGGCCATGCATACCAGGATAGGGATGAGGGAGCCATGCATACCAGGATAGGGATGAGGGAGCCATGCATACCAGGATAGGGATGAGGGGCCATGTGTATCAGGATCAGGATGAGGGGACCATATGTAAGAAGAAGGACCATACTGCGGGTACCTGTTCTGTGTCGGTTCCAGAACTGTTGGGGCTGTCTCTTCTGTTTTCTGGGGGAAAGCTTAAGGGACCGGACCAATCCTTGCATGCAGAAGCAGGGGGCGTGGTTAAGGCGGTACAACTTCAGCACGCGCTGAAACAGGCAGACTTGGCGGAACAGACAGCACGCAGCAGGGACCAGTGAGTGCTCAGGCCCTGGAGCATATGTACAGCACAGGCCCGCGCTCAAGCACCGCCGCCGCTGGCAGAGACTGTGAGGAGAGACATGCAGTGTGCCTGCTAGACGCCACGAAACAAGGTGCCAAACGATCCGGGCTTGTGAGTACCGTGTGCGTGCTGCCTAAGAGAGACCAGGTGCAGGACCGTCATTTGCACCATTATTCCCCAGTGTATATTCTTTGGACCACGGTGGGCGCAGACAGTGTGGTGGCCCGCACCCTCCCGGCTACATCAGTACTGCATATGGACTAGGGGCAGCGGGAGGTACCGGAGACCAACCCAGGGGTGAACCTATCGCCCGTGCAGCCCGTGCATTGCACGGGGGCCCCGGGGGAGAGGGGGCCCCTCCAGCCTCCAGCACCGCATGGCTAATTATTCAAATTAGCCATGTGGAGCTCCATGCGTAAGGAGGAGAGGAGCCAGCCCTGAGGTGAGATGAGATCAGCGTCAGTCATGCTTTGCTGCGCTGCTGCTGTGGGGGAGGAGAGGAGGAGACAGACTGTCTCACTCACTGTGCCTGTGGTGCTGGCCGGACGGTGGCTGCAGCCGCAGGTCAGTCAGTCACTTGTGTGTGTGCATGTGTGTATGTATGTGTGATGTGTGTATGTCTGTGTGTATGTGTGTCTGTGTGTGTATGTCTGTATGTGTGTGTATGTCTGTGTGTATGTTTGTATGTGTATGTATGTCTGTATGTGTGTGTGTATGTATGTGTGTGTATGTATGTGTGTGTATGTGTGTGTATGTCTGTATGTCTGTGTATGTTTGGGTATGTCTATGTGTTAGCTCTACGCTCGATTGGGCGGGATTTCAGGAGTGGACCCTCTGGACCGTGGCACCAAGGGGCCCCGGACGAGCAACCAGGTGGACCCGACCCCTATACAGGGACCGTTAGGAGCAGGTCCAGGGGTTCAAATGCCACGGCAGCCGGAACCAAGAGGGGTGGCTCGGAATGGAGTACAGAGGCTGAGGCTGGAAAACAGGACTGAGGCAGGACTGCAGGTACAGACACGGATTGGCAGGACCGGAGCGGGACTGCAGGTACAGACATGGATTGGCAGGACCGGAGTCAGAGAGCAGGTACGGACACGGCTAAGCAGGACCAGAATCAGACAGCCGGTACGGACACGGATAAGCAGGACCGGAGCGTGACTGCAGGCACAGACACGGGTAGGCAGGACCGGAGTAGGACAGCAGGTACCAACACGGGTAGGCGGGATTGGAGTCTGGAGTGCAGGTACGGAGACGGGTAGGCAGGACTGGAGTAGGACTGCAAAGGAAGCACAAGGGGGTGAAAGGGTGGAAACTGAATGCAAGGCAACAAGCACAGGACCTAGAATGCTGCTGTAACAACAACGATCAGGCGCCTCCATTATGGGAGGGCAGCCTGATATACATGCGGCTGTGCCCCCATTGGTCCAGTGGTGCTACCGGGTCAGGGCACCGCCAGAGGACAAGGTCAGAGAGGGTGAGCCGGCCGCGGCCTATGGCGCATGCGCAGGGCTCGCAATGACGTCACAGGCCGCGGGCCGGTCAGAGGAGGATGCCGCCACCGAAGCAAGGGGGAGCGAGGCTGCGGCGCTGGGTAAGCAGGAGAGCGCATAGCGGAGGGCCTGGGAAGGTGCGCAACGGGAGGCATGGTGACGGGGGCCGTGACACTATGTGCATGTATGTGTGTATGTATGTGTGCATGTATGTATATGTGTCTGTGTGTATGTATGTATGTATGTATGTGTGTGTGTGTATGTATGTGTGTGTATGTCTGTGTGTATGTGTGTGTGTATGTATGTATGTCTGTGTGTGTGTATGTATATGTGTATGTCTGTATATGTGTATGTCTGTGTGTATGTCTTTGTGTATGTCTGTCTGTGTGTATGTATGTATGTCTGTGTGTATGTATGTATGTGTGTCTGTGTGTGTAGGTGGAGCCTGGCCCTGGAGGAGATGCGGACATGAGAAGACTGTGATGAGGAGAGAAGGCAATGATGATCGGGGTGATGGGAGAAGGCCATGAGGGGTAATGGGAGAAGGCCATGAGGGGTGATGGAAAGAAGGCATTGATGGGATCATGGGAGTGATGGGGAGAAGGCAATGATGGGAGTGATGGAGAAAGGGAGTGATGGGGAGAAGGCATTGATGGGAGTGATGGAGAGAAGGGAGTGATGGGGAGAAGGCAATGATGGGAGTGATGGGGTGATGGAGCAGGCAATGATGGGGAGAAGGCAATGATGGGAGTGATGGGGTGATGGAGCAGGCAATGATGGGGGTGATGGAGCAGGCAATGATGGAAGTGATGGACAGAAGGAGTGATGGGGTGATGGAGCAGGCAATGATGAGAGTAGGCAATGATGGGAGTGATGGGGAGAAGGCAGTGATGGGGTGATGGAAAAGGCAATGATGGGAGTGATGGGGAGAAGGCAATGATGGGAGTGATGGGGAGAAGGCAATGATGGGAGTGATGGGGAGAAGACAATGATGGGAGTGATGGGGAGAAGGCAATGATGGGGGTGATGGAGAGAAGGCAATGATGGGGGTGATGGAGAGGGCAATGATGGGGTGGTGGGGGAAAAAGAAATGATGATGGGGTGGTGTTGGAGAATGCACTGGTGGTGGTGGAAAGGGCAATAATGGGGGTGGTGGAGGAGGAGGAAATGATGGAGGTGATGGAATGGGCAATGATGGGAGTGGTGGGGAGAAAGCAAAGATAGTGGTGGGGGAGAAGAAAATGATGGAGGCGGTGAAGAGGGCAATGATGGGGTGGGGGAGAGGACAATAATGGGATGCGAGGGGAGGAGGACAATGAGGGGTGTGGGGGATTGGGATGTTAGGAAGAGGGACTTATAATGGCCTTAGGAACAGGGGGAGATGGAGGAAGACGTTATTATGTCTAACACAGTCCCTTAGTATATAGTGGACTCACTATGTCTAACACAGTCCCTTAGTATATAGTGGACTCAATAATTCGGTGTAACACCAACCTTAGTTACATAGTTTCCTCTTTTATTATGTATAACACGTCCCTTATTACATACCATCCTCTCTAGTTATATATGGGGCCTTCCCTTATTATATAGCTTCCTCTGCTGTTATGTATAGTGCTGTCTCTTACATAGTGTATTCTTGATAATTTTGTTATTTACAGTGCCCTCTTTTATTACATAGTCCCCTCTCTTGTTAGATATAAAATGACTGCTGATGGAGCAGCCGGTGACCGAACTACCAGTCCATCAGCTCCTCCATTAGAAAGGAAGCTTTCCCATGCTCCATCAGCCATCATTGCATTATCCAGCTAACAAGACAGGACGGTATGAAATAAAAAACAGGGCTCTATATAATTCAATATGTAAGGGATGGTACTGTACATAAGAGAGGGCACTGTGTAAGGGACAGCAATATACATAATAAAGGAGTCTATGTAATATATATACATGTATGTGTGTGTGGCTATATAATATCAATATATACAGTACATATATATATATGTATGTATATACACATGTAGCTTTGACGCCATAAAAGGAGGGGGGCCCAGACACATTTCTTGTACAGGGGCCCCAAGCTGTCAGTGTCCACCTCTGGACCAACCACTGTTGCCAGAAGACGGATCCGCGGTATCTTCACAACCCCCAAGTGGACAAGTACCACGCCGGCCGTTGTGGACATCAACTCTTGCTTCATAATTCATCCCATCCTGGGGAATGTGTGACAGGATAAGTGACCCAACTAGAACTGTGATACCATTTCTTCTGTTCTTTAACTCTGCATATTGTTTATACTTTGAACTGCTTACGCCCCTGTTAACCATTCACCTCCCTGTGTGGAATATTCCCTGGTCAAGTAAAGTTATTAACTCTTGCTCTGCCTTCTGTCTGTCACTGCATCCTGCAACCTGCTCACACTTACTTACCAGGAGAGGGGATATTAAGTAAAGAATTGACCACATTTTTTGGTTCAGTTGTTTTTCCTCTAATTTCCTCCTCTAAAACCTAGGTGCATCTTATGGTCCGGTGCGTCTTATAGACCGAAAAATACGGTATTAGTAAAACAATTGAGAACAAGCTTAACTCTAACTTTAAGCCTAACCCAAAATTTAAGCCTAACCCTAAGGCTGAGTTCACACGTGGCGTTTTTTTCGCGTTTCCACAGCGGTTTTAAAAGCGCGATTTTGCCGCGAAAATGCGAAAAATAAGCATCCCATGCATTCCTATGGGATTCCGCAATGCTGTGCTAATGCTGCGGTTTTTACCACGGCGGAATCGCTTCGCGGTAAAAAACGCAGCATGCTCATTATTTTGTGGAATCGCGGCGATCCCGCACCCATAGGAATGTATTGTTCCACTTACTTCCCGCATGTGGCTGTGCACAACATGCGGAAAGTAAGCAGAACAATTGCGGATGGTACCCACGGCCCGGAGGAGAGGAGACTGTCCTCCGGGCTCTGGGTACCATATCCCTGTAAAAAATATAATTTAAAATAAAAAATATTGTTATTCTTACCTTCCGGCGTCCCGCGCAGCCTTCCCGCCTCTCTCCACGCTCTCGTTCCCAGTAATCCTTTGCGAAAATCCCCGCGATGACGTCCGTTCTCGCGGGATCGCGTAGTCTCGCGGTCATTCGCGCGATGTCATCGCGAATTACCGCGAGACGTCGCGATCCCGCGAGAACGGACACCATCGCGGGCATTTTCGCAAAGGATTACTGGGAACGGATGCGCGGGACGTCGGAAGGTAAGAATAGCAGTATTTTTTATTTTTTTTTACATTTTATCTTTTACTACTGATGCTGCATAGGCGGCCTCAGTAGTAAAAAGTTGGTCACACTCGTCAAACACTGTGTTTGACGAGTGTGACCAACCTGTCAATCAGTTCTCCAAGCGATGCTACAGATCGATTGGAAAACGCTAGCATTCTGCAAGCTAATTACGCTTGCAAAATGCTAGTTTTTCCGGGGGAAAATCGCGGGAATTTAAAATGCGATTTTCCCGCGGAATGGAATTCCGGAATTCTCGCGGTAATTTCCACGAGAGTTCCGTTACGTGTGCACATAGCCTAACTCTCACTTTAGCCTAATGCTAACCCTAACCTGCTTTATCTGTGTTTCTTTACTTTATCACAAGATTGCTGACTGACACAGCTGTTGCCTGCAGCACTTGTCACACTGTTTCTCCTCTGATTTCTCACTGACAGGAGATCAAAGGAGAAATAGCATTTTTTTGAGGCAGATCGCCCTGGAAAGATTGTTGCTACAACAAACTTTCCCAGTGATTTGTCTCATTGGCTGGCATGACGCTGACGTCATAAGAACCTGAACCAATCAAGTCTCCATGACGTCGGGGCCACAGCCAGCATTGTGTGCTGGAATCCCCTCATAATAATGCACGTGGGGGTCCTGATCAGAGCAAAGCCACGGGCACAAAGTCCTGCTAGCGCCGACGTTTACTGTTGGTGGTCAGGAAGCGGCGCTAAAGGGTTGCCCGGACTTAGAGTACAAGTTTGTAGTTTCTCTATGTAACTGAAGACTTGTGAATACTCACATAGTGAAGTGTGCGTGCTGTCACGATTCGCCAGGTGCTGGTTGGTGCCAACTAGAAGAGTGCGGCCTCATTCAATGCAAGTGTATTGTGCGATGCCGAATAAAATCTAATCAGAATGTGGCCTGAAGATTGCAAATCAGATACTTGAGGGCATATGACCACCACCTCACTACAATGGAGTCTCATATAGATTTGTGCTCCAAGGCAGACAACCCTTTTAAAGTGCATTTAGAGTGGATGATTATGATGATTGAGTAATCCTAGAAATGCTTGTTTACTGATTATTAGTACAATGTAAAACCGCTGCTAAACACCCGACAAATGAGAAAAACATCCTTTCATTGGGTGAAATAATGTTGGTTTTTTTAAAAGATCATTGTTTTCGGCAGCGCATCGTTCTGTGTAAACAGAATCCACACTGCTGAGAACAAAGACAGCTTACGTGCACTGAACGATCTAATGTAGTCGACCTGTCAAAGGAGGCCACTAAACGACTTTCTTCAGTAGACATATATGCCGATTGGCAACAGTTTCATGATGTGAATTGATGTAGACCTGGTCTTACACACAACCAAACATCTTTTGCCTAATCTTGAACAATGGTTCAGGTATGTTGAAATCCAACTTGTACGACCATTCTTTTCCTAACTAGAGTTGAGCGATACCGTCCGATACTTCAAAGTATCGGATCGGAATGGATCGGCCGATCTTAAAAAAAAGTATCGGTATCGCCGATTCAGATACCGGAAGTCCCATTCAAGTCTATGGGACTTCCGGTATCGGAATAAAAAAAATCCTGTTTTTCCCTTGTACAGCCTCTCTGGGGTCTGTACGGGCCTTTCGGGGGGCTGTGCCGGCCTGCCGGGGGGCTGTGCAGGCTCCGGTGGGCTGTGCCGGCCTGCCGGGGGGCTGTGCCGGCCTGCCGGGGGGCTGTGCAGGCTCTGGGGGGCTGTGCCGGCCTGCTGGGGGGCTGTGCCGGCCTGCCGGGGGGCTGTGCAGGCTTCGGGGGTCTGTGCAGGCATCGTCCGATGGGACTACAAGTCCCATCGGGCGATGCCTGCTACCATGACAGTGATTGACACATTAGCCAATGATGGGACAGTAGTAGTCCCATCATCCGGCTAATGTGTTGAATGTAAAAAAAAAAAAAAAAAAAATTTATATGCTACATACATGCTACATTCATACTACATACTACATACATGCTACATTCATACTACATATATACTACATGCAACATACATACTACATATATACTACATGCATACTACATATATACTACATACATACTACATATATACTACATGCATACTACATGCATGCTACATACTACATGCTACATACATACCACATACATACTACATACATGCTACATACATACTACATGCTACATACATACTACATATATACTACATGCATGCTACATACATACTACATGCTACATACATACTACATATATACTACATGCATGCTACATACATACTACATGCTACATACATACTACATATATACTACATGCATGCTACATACATACTACATGCTACATACATACTACATATATACTACATACATACTACATACATACCACATGCTACGTACATACCACATACATACTACATACATACTACATGCTACATACATACTACATATATACTACATGCATGCTACATACATACTGCATGCTACATGCATGCTACATACATACTACATACATACTACATGCTACATACATACCACATATATACTACATACATACTACATACAATACATTCATACAATACATACATAGACATACAGTACATATAACATAGAGTAACATACTTACCAATACTTGTCACATTGTTCCCCGAAGCCATTGTCTTTTACGGAATAAATATTAACATAACAAACCACAAAAATACTCACCCACGATCCGAAGCAGTCCACGAGTGTGTCCCACGACGATCTTGGGTAGAGAACTGCAGCATCAGCTGTTGCTGCCGTTCTCTACGGGCTGCAGGAATCCAATGACGGAAGGTAGGTATCCTTCCGCACTGTATTCCTCCGCCACTTAAAAAAAAAAAGTCCCTAGTCTCACTTTATGCCATTGCTGCGTGGGAAATTCCCACATATGTGGTATGTATGTAGTATGTATGTAGTATGTATGTAGTATGTATGTGGTATGTATGTAGTATGTATGTAGCATGTAGTATGTATGTAGCATGCATGTAGTATGTATGTAGTATTTTTTTTTTTAACATTTAACACATTAGCCGGATGATGGGACTACTACTGTCCCATCATTGGCTAATGTGTCAATCACTGTCGTGGTAGCAGGCATCGCCAGATGGGACTTGTAGTCCCATCGGACGATGCTTGCACAGACCCCCGGACATCAGCACAGCCCCCCGGCAGGCCGGTACAGACCCCCACAGGGTGCACAGACCACCGGCAGGCCGGCACAGCCCCCCGGCAGGCCGGTACAGACCCCCACAGGGTGCACAGACCACCGGCAGGCCGGCACAGCCCCCCGGCAGGCCGGTACAGACCCCGGGCAGTCCACACAGCCCCCCGGCAGGCCGGCAGAGACCCCCGGAAGGCCCGAAATGACGGCGCATCATGATGCGCACACACCGCGCATCATGATGACGTCAGGCTGTCAATCAACTTTGAACTTCCGATTCCGATGCCGACTTCCAATATTGAAAAAATATCGGAAGTCGGTATCGGAATTCCGATACAGCAAGTATCGGCCGATACCCGATACTTGCGGTATCGGAATGCTCAACACTATTCCTAACACCTTTTCCACATACACATTTTATGGTTAGTTTTCCATCTGAAATGGCTCATTGGTCCATTGTTCATCTAATGTTCATGGGCACTTTTAAAGGGCAGAATGTGTCAATCATTAAAGACATGAGATTAGAGTCAGATTCCACCATTATTTATAGGATCTGCTGAAGAAGTCTCAGCTAGATTACCAGTTTCAGGCTAAAGGGCCCTTTATACATAGTGATATCGCTAAAGCGTCACCGATTTTGTGACGCAGCAGCGATATCGCTAGCAATATCGCTACATGTGATACTCACCTCCGACCAGCTCCCTGCTGGCTATCGCTGATCGCGCGATATCGGCCTGGTCCATTTCTCGTCGTCAGCTTCCTGCTGGCGCCGACGAGCGAGACATGGACGCGGGCGGAAGAAGACATCATCACTGCGTCTGAAAGGTAAGTATCGACCCCCGACCGCTGCTGCATCGCTGGTGAGATCTGCCTATTTGGCAGCTCACTAGCGACCATTTAGCGATGCACCAGCGATCCTGACCGGGTCGGATCGTGGTCGGGATCACTGGTGCATCGCTAAATGTAAAGGGGCCTTAAGAGCTCATTCAGACATCAGTGATTTCTCCTCAGTGTTTAACTGACAAAACCAGGAGTGGAACATACAGAGGAAAACTATCATTGAAAGATTGACATCTGTTCTGTGTTTTGGATCATCTTCCGGTTTTGACAATTTTTCTTCTCTATGATGTTGCATATGTCCTTTTTTATTTCTGTATGTCATCTGTACGTCCCTGTTTCATATATGACCTTCCATTTATATATCAATAGTAAAAAACAATTACAGATACCTATTAGTGATGAGCAAACATCTATGGATAAGGTGTTATCTTACCATGCTCGTGTGCTAAGCGAGTGTCTTCGGCGTGGTCAAAACATATGTTCGAGTCCCTGCTGCTGCATGTCTCGCTGCTGTTTGACAACCGCAACACATGCAGGGACTGGCTGTTTGTTAGGCCATCCCTGCATGTGTTGCTGTTGTCTAACAGCCATGAGACATGGAGGTAAGGGGCTCGAACATATCATTCGAGCACACCAAAGTCACTCAGCACCTGAGCATGCTCGGATAACACCTTGTTCGAGCATGTTGGCTCATCATTAGTATTACTTTCTATGTAACTAACATGAATCTATCAAAAACGGATGCCCTACAGATGGTGTTCAAGTGCCATCCATATTTTTATGCATCCGCTGAGTTTAACACTTTGATTTTACACTTGAACCAAGGTTCAAGGTCAAGGTTCAAAAGTATTACTTTGAAGTAGCCCATTGACTTGAATTGATGTCACGCTGGGTGAAGGACAAGTGAGTGCACAACGGGGAGAGGGAGGGAGTAGCCCAAACACTAGGTAATTGGAGAGTAGAGACCCATAGGCAGATCTAAGATCACCCTGTTTGCGGTAACCATTCCTATATAGGTTCTGCACCTAATTGCAAAGACCTTCTACAGTAGGATTCAGGATGACTGTCTGTCATACCTGACACACGTGTGATAATTGATCTATGGTATTAAAGGGGTTGCATAAGGTTAGAAGAACAGAAAAACTCATGGGCACAATTAGCTCTATTTCTGGAAGAAAGAAGCCTGGTTTTTCCAACCTCAAAAAAAAACCTTTAAGGCATTGTATGCGTGCAGTATAGAACAGAGAAAAGATGAAAGAGAAATAAGATTGAATTTTAAAAAAAGAAGCAACAGCCTTTTCAAATGATATGCAAACAGGAATTTGTATCTGAGATTTACGGGGCAGAATTACTATCTCAACTGACTCAATAATTCATTGTTCAGCTTATTTCAGGGAGCAGTTAAGCCATAAAAAGAGACATTTAATAGGTAACAAGGAATATTAGAAAACCTCCATTGTGAGGCAATGTGATTATAATTCTTTTGCATGCAACATTTTGTACACTTTGTCCTAACTGCAAATTATCTAGATAAGGCATTTCAGACCTGAGCAGCAATTCTTCACTCAAGATGAAAGTCACAGCATTCCGGGTAATGGGTTCACACTTTAGATGAATTTTTGTAGCAAGTTATGGGATAAATTGTGCCCCAGACACAAAAGAAGTGTGTTTATTTCTCCCCTCCGTGCATAATTCCCTATTGTGCAGAGAGATATGATCTTTTTATCTACATTTCTATCCATAATTTATGGAAGCACCAGATAAAAGCCGCTATCGGATAACTGTTTATGATCCTAGTGTCCTGGAGTGGCTTGTATGCATCCTAATCGCATGTATAATTCACTACTGCTAAGGACTGTCAGGCTATGTTTGTATACAGGCACATTAAAAGGTCTATTAAAAAAAAAGTTTCTTCCCAAAGGATCTTCATTTATTGCCAAGGTCACAGCTAAGGAGTCTTTTTTTAATTTTACATTTTCCTAGGAGTCTGAAACTTTTATAATTATATGTAAGCATTGGTGGAGTGGTGGTATTTAAGTTGTACTGTTAAATAATATATGTTTTCATTAAAGGGCAGGTAAGATGCCATTTACCATACATAAGGCTAAAAGACTTTTTAATGAGCATTATGCTAATGAACCTTATGTTACCAAGCTTTCAATAAATGTGTTTCTAATGATTAATTAGATATTACATTCACATAGCGCAGTTTGGGTGCAGTTTTAGCATGTGTTTCTTTCTTTTTTTTTCAGATAAAACAACAGCTAATTTTAACCCCTTCACAGCCAATTATGTATATATTCACATCATCGGCTGTGTCCCTGCATTTGATGCCAGCTCCAGTGCTGAGCCCTCATCTTTCCCCACTCTTAATCAGCCATCAAGTGCCCCTAACAGCTGTGGCCAGAAGCACATCATAAGTAGACATGAGCAAACATTGTCAGCTCCCTCCTTATTCGGCAAGCTATAGCACTTACCGAAGAGGCTGCATCGGGAACCCGGATACCTGGAGCGCTCCCGATGATCAGCTGTTCCGAACCACAGATGCAAGTGCCGTATCTGTGTGACAGTCAAAACACACAGGATCTCCATGCATGTGTTGTGACTGTCACACCGCCGCAACACATGCAGCTGCGCGCCGAACAGCTGATCATTGGGAGCTCTCCAGATATCCGGGTTCCCTTTGCAGCCTCTTCGGTAAGCGCTATAGCTTGCCGAATTAGGAGGGAGCTGACTATGTTAGTTCATCTCTAGCCATAAGTCCCGCCCACGGCACCCCTATCATGTGATCATGGGGCACCGATGGGTTGTAATGACTGCCGGGGTCTACAAAAGACCATTGTGCTGTTCATTGTGAATCTCTGGTGAATGTTGGCTCATGGTGGGTGTTAATAGGAGATTGTGATTTTTGTTATACATAGCAGGGCTGAAGCCCTGCTATGTGTAGCACAGGCGATCGGATGATCGCATATTCAAGTCTCCTAAGGGGATTATTAAACAAAGTAAAAAGTGAAAAAAAATGTTTTAAAATATATATAAAAAAACACAAAAGTTCAAATCACCCCTCTTTTGCCCCATTAAAAAGAAAACAATTTTAAAAAATACACATATTTGGTATTGCTGGGTTAAGAAATGTCCTATCAAAATTTAAAGTAGATTAATCCAATCGGTAAAAGGCATAATGAAAAGAAAATCAAAACGTCAAAATGATCATTTTTTGGTCACCACAACACTGCAAGAAAGTGCAATAACAGGCAATCAAAACATCATATCTTCCCCCAAAATGGTGTCAATAAATGTCATCTTGGGGGGGGGGGGGGGGGACACAAAAATTAAACCATCCCCAATCCTCAGATCACAAAAAATTAGAACGTTATGGGTCTCAAAAAATGTTGACAAAAGCAAAAGCTTTTTTTCATACAAATTTCTAAACATAAATTCACCATTTAAAGGGAACCTGTCAGCAGGATTGTGCACAATAACCTGCAAACGGTGTAAGATCGGCGCCTCTATACTGACTAAAATGATACCTGAGTGATGAAATCTGTCTTGTGGCTGTTTCTTAATCTTCATTTTCAGTTTTGTGTTAATGAGATTCTCATGCGATAAGGTGGGGTTGGTGTATGTGGTGGTGTTCTGATCAGATATTCATATTGCAGACTGCTGACCCCTCACTGACCTGCCCCCTAATTTGCATAATTATTCAGGGCCATGTGTCTGACCAGACATAGTCTGACCAGGTATCTTTCAAATTCTACATTTCAAATTACAGATTTCTAATTACACTACTCTGAATTAGACTAAAATTCTTTAATGCATTTGGCCACTCATCACTCCTAAATATTATCATCATCTGTACCATCTAATCGAGCTGTTTTCCTCTTCCCACAGGTATGCACTGAATGTCCAAAGCTTTTTCCAGCTCCTGACTGTGTTTGTGAATTGCATTTACTATCCCTGGTATGCACTGAATGTCCACAGCTTTTCCCAGCTCCTGACTGTGTTTGTGAATTGCATTTACTATCCCTGGTATGCACTTTATGTCCACAGCTTTTCCCAGATCCTGACTGTGTTTGTGAATTGCATTTACTATCCCTGGTATGCACTTTATGTCCACAGCTTTTCCCAGATCCTGACTGTGTTTGTGAATTGTATTTACTATCCCTGGTATGCACTGAATGTCCACAGCTTTTCCCAGCTCCTGACTGTGCTTGTGAATTGCATTTACTATCCCTGGTATGCTTTGCTTACCCATCTTTTTGAATCCATAATGTATTTCATTCCTCTTTTGTTTTCCATGCATATCTCTGAATGGTCAGTCCCTCCCCCCTTTTTATCACCTTTAACTCTGAACATGTGGTCTGGCCGCACACACCCACATCCTCTCTCACAGCTGATCCCTCTCAATTGCAGATGTATTCAGGGCCATGCGTCTGACCAGGCATCTTTCAAAGTCCATATTTCAAATTACAGATTTCTAAATACGCTACTCTGAATTAGACTAGAATTGGACTGGAATTTGACTGTAAGATAACGGACTATATAACCACCACAATGTTTCATTTTCTTTTCACTTTCACCCCCATACTACTCTATTTTTTCTATCTCCTGTAATCTCCCCACCTAGTAAGGAATTAGTCATATCTCCCTCAATCCTCCCCAGCCACCTCACCTCCTCCTCAGAAATGTTCCTCCACATACAATCCTTTTTCTCTAGACACACACGGCCCCATTATGTCCTATCCCGCTCCCACTCTGTCTGCTACTCCTCATTGCTGGTGACGTATACCCAGATCCTGGCCCTCCTCAGCACATCCCGACACTCACTTCTAACACCCTGCTACGATCCTCTACACATTTTCACAATGATGATAACCTCATACCCATTCATCCTGCCCCCACTTCCCTGGTCCCCCTACCTGGAACACTATGGAACGCAAGATCTGTCTGCAATAAACTGTCATTTATCCATGACCTCTTTATCACCAACAAACTAACCTTCCTTGGCATCACTGAAACCTGGTTCACCCCCTCTGTCAGGAACACTGCACTACACTCGCTCACTGAGCCAGTGCGCATGTCCTGAGTACAAAAAACCGTGCTCAAAGATACCTGTGGAGCAGGGCAGCAGTAGTGACAATGCGTGCTTCAAACTATCAGGACCTGAAGCATGTGACTGCTGGGGGCGTGGCCTAAGCTCCACAGAGCTAGGAGCTGCAGGGAAACTCCTAGAAAGGTAACTACGGGACAAGTTACCAAGGGGCATAGACAGGGGTGGAAACCAGATCAAGCCGGGGTCAATGCACGAGATAGCAGGATAGTACTAAAGGGTTAGACAGAGCGGATAGTCAGGACGTAGCAATAGATCAGAAAACCAGAACGGGCAATAGACGGTACAATAGGGGCAAACGGTAGCGGAGTAACAATAGCCAAGCCAGGAGGTCAGAACCAGAGAAGACAATAGTACCGAAAACGTGAGACGGAGTTCAAAGTGAGGGGACAGGCCGGGTCATACACGGGAATCAAACAAGCAATGCAGTACACGCACACCAGGGGGGGTCGGTCAGACACACAGCCAGAATAACAGTATAGCTGACAGAGAATGCTAGTCTGGAGTGAGTATAAATACCCCTCCCAGATCCAAAGAGAGGCCGGCAAAAGTTAACCCTGTGAGAACAGGACATTAACCATGTCCTAACCATGACACCCTCTGACTCAGCCTCTCCAGCTGCCCTTTCTTATGGCAGATTCCATCGCTCTCACACCACTTGCTCCAGCAACAAATGTGGTGGAGGAGTTGGCTTGCTCCTCTCTGATTCCTGCTCCTTTACCCCAATTCCACTACCACCCTCTGCTACTCTTCCCTTGTTTGAGGTTCACTCCGTCCGCATCTATTCTCCCTCCAACCTCCAGCTGGCTGTCATCTACTGACCCCCAGAACTAGCCATCTCCACCTTTCTTGACCACTTCACCACCTGGCCACTTCATTTCCTCTCTGCTTACATCCCCACTATCATCATGGATGACTTCAACATCCCTATTGACGCTTCAACCCTAGCTGCCTCTAAACTTTTATTGCTCACTGCCTCCTTTGGCCTGACTCAATGGTCCTCTGCGGCCACTCCCAAAGATGGTCACACGCTGGACCTTATCTTTACCCGGCTCTGTTCCCTTACTAATCTTACTACCTCACCCCTCCCCCTGTCTGACCACAACCTACTGATATTCTCTTCCCTCTCCTCTCCTAGTGCGCAACCCCCACTCCACAAACTCACTCACCCTCGCAGAAATGTAAAACACCTCAATTTACAATCACTCTCTGAGTCCTTTCTCCCTCTTACAGACATAGCTTCCCTTCATGACACAGATTCTGCTGCCACCTTTTATAGCACTACAATAACAGCAGCACTTGATTCGACCGCCCCCTCACGCACAGCAAAACTCGTACAATCAACAGGCAGCCCTGGCTGACCAGCCGGACCAAAGAACTGAGACGGGCTTCCAGGGTTGCTGAGCGGAGATGGAAGAGCTCCCGCTCTGCCGAGCACTTCATCACATACAAGCAGTCCCTCACCAGCTTCACGTCCATGCTCACTGCAGCAAAGCAAACTTACTTCTCATCTCTCAAATCCTCCCTGTCTCACAACCCTAAACAGCTTTTCTACACTTTCATTTCTCTACTCTGTCCCCCAGAACCTCCTCCCTCTCCTCACATCACTGCTGAAGACTTTCCCCTCTTTCTTTAAGCAGAAGATTGATACGATCAGAGAAAGCTTTGACCCGCAGCCCCAATGCCCGGCTTAGCTGCTCAGCCCTGTTCCTCCAAAACCAACTTCTCCACTTTTGTGAATTCCCTTGCTCGGACTTCTGAGCTGGAGCTCCCTCTGGTGGTTACTGGAAGTAGTGGAGCTGGCCAGTCTGATGGAAGTTTGCCACCTGACAGCGATGATTGGGAATCTGGAATTTTTGGCTGGGAGCATATAAGTGAGCAGGCTTCCCTTAGTGGTTGCTGGTGATTTCCTCCTTGTGCATTTTGAGCTCTTCAGTCTCCTGCCTGATCTGCATGGTTCAGTTAAGTGATTCTTTTGCTAATCCTTTGCATCTAATCTGGTTGTGCCTTTTTTTTGCTTTCTGCTTTGCTGCGAGGGCTCAGCGTACTCCCTGCTGGGGGCAGCACTGGGCCCCATTTATAACACTCCACCATGACAGATCAGCTCTCCATCCTCCTGTCCAGATCACACCTCACCACTTGCATGCTTGACATGCTCCTGTCCCACCTCATCTCTAACCTTGCCACAGTCTTAATCCCAACTCTAACACACCTCTTCAACCAGTCACAAATGGTGTCTTCCCCTCATCCTTCAAACATGCCTCGATCACACCAATCCTCAAAAAGACCTCCCTCGACCCATCCTCTGTGTCTAGCTATCGCCCAATATCCTTTCTCCCTTATGCCTCAAAACTACTGGAACAGCATGTCCATCTTGAACTGTCCTCCCACCTCTCCTCCTGCTCCCTCTTTGACCGGTTACAATCTGGCTTCCAACTGAATCACTCAACTGAAACTGCCCTAACTAAAGTCACTAATGACCTACTAACCGCCAAGAGCAAGCGACACTAGTCTGTCCTCATCTCCTGGACCTGTCTTCTGCCTTTGACAGACACTGTGGACCATTCCCTCCTGCTACAGATTATCTCATCTCTTGGCATCACAGACTTGGCCCTATCCTGGATCTTGTCATATCTACAGACCAAACATTCAGTGTCTCCCTCTCTGACACCATCTCCTCACCTCGCCCCCTGTCTGTCAGTTTTCCTCAAGGTTCAGTTCTAGGACCCCTACTCTTCTCCATCTACACCTTCAGCCTGTGACAGCTCATAGAATCCCACGGTTTGCAGTATCATCTTTACGCCGATGACATGCAGATCTACCTATATGGACCTGACCTCACCTCCTTACTGACCAAAATCCCTCAATGTCTGTCTGCTATTTCGCCTTTCTTCTCTGCTCGCTTTCTAAAACTGTACATGGACAAAACAGAATTCATCATCTTTCCCCATCTCACTCTACCCCTCCACCAGACCAATCCATCAATGTCAATGGCTGCTCACTATCCCCAGTCCCGCCTGCTCGGTGCCTCGGGGTGATCCTCGACTTTGCCCTCAGCTGTCAGCTTCAGGAAGGCTGGTTATCAAAAGAGGGGTCCCCACCCTGTTTTTTAAATTACACTGGTCAACAGCATTTTTGGTGCCAAAGATATTTCATCGAATTTAGGGTATTTTTGGGGTGCTGATTCTGAATATGTCATCAGTTTTGCCAGATTGGCTCAAGTTTTTGAGATTTTTGGTATCTTATTTATAGCACTTGTTGGTAAATGCGACGCATCATCTCATTAATTTCTTTGGATTAGTACTTGAACTGAGCAGTTCTCAATATAGTTTTGTGTTAATTAGTGTTCTAAAAGTTTGTTCATAGCTTGATTTTTGCACTAACTTTATGTTGTTGTCTGTTTTCCAGTGAAAAGCATGAACTCATCATGAAGAAGTTGTCTTAACGATCCAGACTCATTCTGTTACATTTGTGGTGAATACACACTGCCAAAACATAGAAGAAACATAACAGACTTCGTAAAAAAAGTGTATTTTGCCTATTTTGGGGTTATGCTTGGGGACCAAGACAAGTTTTGGGCACCACACATAGTGTGCAAAGCATGTATCGAATTATTACGAAAATGGAGCAAAGGACAAAGAAAAAGCTTCAAATTTGGTGTTCCAATGGTGTGGAGAGAGCCAAAAAATCATCATGATGACTGTTATTTATGGTAAACACAGGTACAGGCACATCTTCACAATGAGGGACAGGCCTTCTTGCAGATTCCATGTTACTCCCATTTTCGTTTCTTATGCTTATTGAATCCTTGCACTTGCACTGCACAGAAATAACAGTCATCATGATGATTTTTTGGCTCTCTCCACACCATTGGAACACCAAATTTGAAGCTTTTTCTTTGTCCTTTGCTCCATTTTCGTAATAATTCGATACATGCTTTGCACACTATGTGTGGTGCCCAAAACTTGTCTTGGTCCCCAAGCATAACCCCAAAATAGGCAAAATACACTTTTTTTACGAAGTGTGTTATGTTTCTTCTATGTTTTGGCAGTGTATATTCACCACAAATGTAACAGAATGAGTCTGGATCGTTAAGACAACTTCTTCATGATGAGTTCATGCTTTTCACTGGAAAACAGACAACAACATAAAGTTAGTGCAAAAATCAAGCTATGAACAAACTTTTAGAACACTAATTAACACAAAACTATATTGAGAACTGCTCAGTTCAAGTACTAATCCAAAGAAATTAATGAGATGATGCGTCGCATTTACCAACAAGTGCTATAAATAAGATACCAAAAATCTCAAAAACTTGAGCCAATCTGGCAAAACTGATGACATATTCAGAATCAGCACCCCAAAAATACCCCAAATTCATTAAAATATTTTGGACACCAGAAAAAAAAATTTTTTTCGTTGACCTGTGTTATTTAATTAAATAATTTTAAAATCAGCATGGCCCCCCCATTTTGATAACCAGCCTTGCTAAATCAGACAGCTGGGGGCTTGAATTCTCAAGCTGGTAAGGGGCCATGGATATTGGCTCGACACAGCCTAAAAATAGCAGCCCACAGCTGCCCAGAAAAGGCACATCTATTAGATGTGACCTTTGTATTATCTGGTAACATCAAGCTTATGGATTAGTAAAGGACAGGCGTCTATAAGACACCTATCCATTACTAATCTAATTAGTAATTACTATGCTTGTATTGTAAATAAAGACACAGCAAAAATAAAGTCTTTTATTTAAAATCAAAACAAAACACACTCTTCCATTTTTAGTTAAAAGTAACAAACACTGTTATACTCACTTAATGCCCATTCCATTGAATCCAACGTCTCTTGTAATGAAACAAAAATAAAAAACAATATCTCTCACCTGTCCGTAGATCTGTACCATGCCGTAATCCATGTCTGGGGATAAACAGTTTTCAACCTGGACAGTGCCAAGATGCAACCGTACAGGCTGAGAATCACTGATGAATGAGCTGTTGTGAAAGCAGCATCAGTGACTAGGGGTGAAATCAAGGTTACCACCAGTCACTGAGGCTGCATTCCCAGCCGGTCTAAACTGTGTTGACCTCAGCACCATGAGAAAAAGTCACTGAGTTCAGCTCTGCAGTGAACTCACTGAGCTGAACTGTGGTGAACTCAGTGACTTTTCATGGGAAAATGTGATTTTATTTTCACGGCTCAACATTATAAGCTTCTGTGAAGCACCTGGGGGTTCAAGGAGCTCACCACACATTTAAATACATTCCTTGAGGGGTTTAGTTTTCAAAATGGGATCATTTGTGGGGAGTTTCCACCATTTAGACACATCAGGGGCACTCCAAACAGGACATGGAGTCCACTAATGATTCCAGCAAATTTTGCATTCAAAAATTCAAATGATGCTTCTTCCCTTCCGAGCCCTACTGTGTGCCCAAACAGTAGTTTTATCTCTCATATGGGGTTTCAGCGTACTCAGAAGAAATTGCACAACAAATTGAATAGAGCAATTTCTCCTGTTACCATTATTAAAATGCTAAATTTGGGGCTAAAAATCATTCTCGTGGAGAAAATGTGATTTTTTTTTATTTTCACGATTCAATGTTATAAACTTGTGTGAAGCATCTGGGTTTTCAATGTGCTCACCACTCATCTAGATAAGTTCCCTGATATGTCTAGTTTCCAAAATGGTGTCACTTGTGGGGAATTTTCACTGTTTAGGCCTGTTTCACACATCAGTTTTTTCAAATCAGTCAAAATCCGCCAAAATTTGAAAATGACGGATCCGCTTTTCTTGTGGCGGATCCGCCGTTTTTTTTCCATTGAAATACATTAGTGGCGGATTATGGCGGATGGTCGTCCGTTACGTCCGCTATTCGGCGGACTCACAGTACTGAGTTACACTGGATTTCCTCCTGTCAGATGTTCCTATGAACTCTACTTGTACGGCAGGCAGCTGTAGCCTACTTCGGGGATTCCTTCTACCTAGTCCCGGCTCACACACGTTGCTGTTGTGCCCCCAAGTCTGGTGTGGGAATAAAAAAAAAGTGGTCACTACTTCTATTCCTCCGGTGTCTGCTGCAGGACCATTAGTATCCATACAACCTCGGGGACCGGACCCCGGCCTTGCGCTTAGAACTTGGGAAGGGGTCTCCTCTAACCCTGATCCTTGGTTCTCTTATTCTCCTCACATTCCGTATCAATCCTTTCTTTCTTATGGAAAGTTAGGCTTTCTATCGATGTTCCTTTCTTGTGCCAGCGGACCCAGATCACTGAGGTCGGCTGCAGCACTTCCTTCCTCCATCCCACTCGGGATCTCCTTTCACAGACTGACCTCGTCAGACTCCTGTGACTAACTGACTAAATCCTATCCTCTTCCCGCTCTTTTAGTGCAAACTAACTCCACCCGCCTCCCAGTACGCTTCGTGTTCCAAGCAGGGAGCCACCAAAGGGTGCTTTGCTACACTACTATGTTGTGTGGAATGCAGGTGTTGGAGTGTTGTCAGGTGTCTCCACCTTACCTGGATGGTGGGGTACCACACCTCAGGAGGAGGTGCAGTACCTCTGTGGCGACTGAAGCCTCAGGGGCGCCACACAACCACAAGCCAGGAGCAAGAGGAGCACCTGCCCAGCACCAAGCCATGACCAAGAGGCCTGCCAGTGCCAGCCAGCACCAACAGCCTGCCAGCAAAGCCTGCAATTGTGTGAGTATAAAACTTATTTGTGTGGTGCATACCTGTGTGTGTCTGTGGTGTGTGTGTGTGTGTGTGTGTGTGGCCTGCCTGTGTGTGTGTGTGTGTGTGTGTGTGAGAGATCTGCCTGAGTATTGCCTGCCTGTGTGTGGCCTGCCTGTGTGTCCGTGTCCTCCCAGTGTTGCATGTTTGTGTGTGTGTATTTTTTTGGGGGGGTTTTTTTCATACTTTAATTTTTTTTCTGTTGCATGTGTACTGCATTTTATTTTCATACTACTGTAATTTTATTTGAATATTTGCAAGTATGCTGTGATTGTGTTCTGTGTGTATTGTATGTGGTGTAACTGGTATTGTATGTGGTGTAACTGTATTATGTGTTCAGATTTTTTTTTTATTTTTCATATACCGTGGTATTTAAAATAAAGAGCAGAGTAGCTCCTACCTGTTAAAAAAAATTCTCAGTTAACTCTACATCATGCAATTACACACATGCAATACCTAAACAAGTTCACTTTAAAGTGTGGTTATACTCTCACTGAGAGATTCTCAGTTAAATCTACATCATGCAATTACACACATGCAATACCTAAACAAGGTAACTTTAAAGTGTGGTTATAATCTCACTGAGATATTCTCAGTTAACTCTGCATCAGGGAATTACACATACAATACACCAAAACAAGGTCACTTTAAAGTGTGGGTATACTCTCACTGAGAGATTCTCAGTTAACTCTGCATTAGGGAATTACACACATGCAATACCAAAGCAAGCTCACTTTCACATATCAAAATTTAATTTTTTGGTGTGGTTTTTGCAATCAAAATATAGCTGAACTTTTTTTTATCTTATTAAAAGTGTGTTTATAATTTCAGATCAGTTTAGGAAGTACCGCATACTTTGTATAGTAGCTTAACAAGTGTTTTTATACTTGCAGATCCAGCGAGGAAAGCAGCAGCAGATCCAGCCAGGAATACCGCAGCACATCCAACCAGGAAAGCCGCAGCATACCCGCCTAGGAAAACACTTCAGTTTTCCCAGTAAGTATAAAGGCCTGAAAGCTTATTTTATCCTTTGTTTAGTAGCTTAACAAGTGTCTTTATACTTTCAGATCCAGCCAGGAAAGCAGCAGCAGATCCAGCCAGGAAAGCTGCAGCACATCCAGCCAGGAAGGCCGCAGCAGACCCGCCTAGGAAAACACTTCAGTTTTCCCAGTAAGTATAAAGGCCTGAAAGCTTATTTTATCCTTTGTATAGTAGCTTAACAAGTGTCTTTATACTTGCAGATCCAGCCAGGAAAGCAGCAGCAGATCCAGCCAGGAAGGCCGCAGCACATCCAGCCAGGAATACCGCAGCACATCCAGCCAGGAAGGCCGCAGCAAACCCAAAAAAGCCAGGCCGCAGCAGTTTTAATGTCTTCTTCTGGGAGCTCCCCCTCAGAGCATCAGCGAAATGAGGTAATATAAATAAAAAAAAATGTTAATGTTATTTTCTAATTTTTATTTTTTTTTAACAATATATGCATGTATAATGTTTTCACAGGAAGCTGAATCTGAGGAGCTTCCAGGAGGAGACATGCAGGGTGGAGAAATACAAGGAGGGGGCGCGCAGAGTGTAAGTTTAGCACATACAAAAACTCACATACATACATAATGCTACACCCAACACAAACATTCATCACAGCACACACAATAACTCCGCATCCATCCAACCACATACCTTTTTTTTTGTTTTTACAATCTTCACAATCCGGTGCCCACACTAGAGCGACTCCCAGGACATCCCAGCGTCGTCGAGGCGATGCATCTGGTGGTCGGCGAACAGTAAGTAACCCTTTATTTGGGTGATTGATTAATGAACCTCATGTGTCTGAGTTTAATATTCCTTTTTTTTCCCACAGGTTTCACAGCGTGCTCCCCACAGACCAGTTGGAGGGGATGATAATAGACGTGGACGCCCTCATCGAGGTTGTGCAACCACGGTAGCTGCTGTGGAACATGGCAAACCGCTACCATGCTGACCAACCAACCACCCGATGGCTATGGGATGAGGTGTGTTCGGAGGTTGTAGAGAACTGGGAGGAGCTCGATGCGAGGGCCAGGGATTTTGTGCGTAAGTATTCCAATTTCAGTAACTTAATATTACAGCATGTGAAGTGTTGAATACTAACCACTTTTTTTTCCTTCACAGGTGACAGGGTTATCATATGGTGGCGGTCGCTCAGGGATCGCTTCAAGAGGAACTTCAACAAGGAGATGCAGGCCCCGAGTGGACTGACAGGACGCAGGAGCAGCCAGTATAAACATTACAGAGCCCTGTCGTTCCTCCGGTCGACGATTGTGAGCAGAAGGTAAATATTCCACACACCATTTCTGTAGTACAAATGTTGACATGTTTAACCTAATTTTTTTTTTCAGTAATGTGTGGCGCCCCTGAGGCTCAGTCGCCACAGAGGTACTGCACTTTCTCATAAGGTGTGGTACCCCACCATCCTGGTAAGTTGGGAACTCCTTTCCACACTCCAACACTCGCACCCCACACAACAGGGTAGTTCTGCACAACCACATAGCGGCTCAGTGCTTAGAGAGTAGCAGAGCACCTTTGGTGTTTCCCTGCATGGGAAACTGGATGTGCTGGGAGGTGGGTGGAGTTCAGATCCATATAAAAGGTTGGGAAGGTTTAGAATTACAGATCAGTCTGATGGGAGGTCAGGCGGGAGTAGGACAGTCAGTCAGGAGAGTCTGAGGACGGGTCCGAGGAAGGAGTGCTGCAGCTACCTCAGTGATCTGAGCCAACTGGCACGGGAAAGAGAACAGAAGGAGAAAGACGTAGAACTGTAACCTAAGCATCCATAAGAGAGAAAGACAAGTACGGAACGAAGGAGTAGAGAGAACAGAGAGGAGTGGGTTGGAAGAGGAACCCTGCCTATAGGTTCTCAGCGCAAGGCTGGGGCCCGGTCCCCGAGGTTGTATGGACACTTATGGTTCTGCAGCAGACACCGGTGGAGTAGTTGGTTGTAAATGCACTACTCCCATCTAAGACTTGAGGCACAACAGCAACACAGATAGAGAGCCGGGAGTGAGGCATCCCCGAAGCAGGCTACAGCTGTCTGCCGTGCAAGTAGAGTTCTAGGAGCATCTGTAAGGAGGCATTCCAGGGTCACTAAGTACTGGAGTGCTTCACACCACAAGGCGCATTGGCGGAGTCGTTCAGAAAGGTACATGTTGGCGGAGTGTTGGAGAGGAGAGTCCTTACTTGCCCGGGAGGTTGATTGAGTCTCTACCCCGGAGGACACGGCACGGAGGCAGGCACCAGTGTGTACCACGGACTGTGAGTAAAGCTTTGAAACTGTAAGCCCTGGTGTCCTCCATTCATTCGTCGCTAACACCTTCAGCACCGCTACATCTGGGTACCAGCATCCACACCATTCTGCGCCTCTCCTCATCCATTGCACCAACACTGCTCTGGGACTACAGCTCCGCCTGTGGGGGGCTACACCATCTTTGCTGCACCACACCATCAGTCCCAGCGGATCTGTATGCAGCGTCGGTTTAACACCTCCCTTGCCGAGCTCCACAGGTGGCGTCATAAACTATTACATTAACTACAAACCACCATTGATTTGGGCACCCAGGGCCATGGACCGGGTCACTGCTGCTGTGACACATCCCCCTGACACCAGCCCGGTACCGAGTACCCCCGCTGCCCTGGGAGGGCAACCCAAATGCTAAATGAAATATCAATATATTAATATATTTTTTTTTCTCTTTTCTAGCACCATCTGCAGCACTCGGGAGCCTGCTTCTGAGTTGCCTCCCTCTGGAGGGATCTCTTCGGAGACCGCCACCGGGGACCACATTGAGGTATCCGACCCCTCTGTACCTCCCCCTTGTCTCGTCTCTCTGTACCCTCCACCAGCACTGGAGCAGCAGCGCAGTCTTCATCACATGAAGCTGCAGGTGACGATTTTCAGTTCCCTTTACCCCACCCCTCTGACACTGCCACAACATCTCTACCAACTTTTGGTTCTGGACAGCAGCGTCAGAGATGTCAGGAAAGGATGACCTTGTCTGACATTCCGAATTGTGGTGCAACAGATAACTTCTGGGTTGAACATGATAAATCAAAGTATCATGGAACTCAGAAGTTACATGGAACGGATGAATTCAGAGTCAAACCAGGTGCCGAGACATTTTTTTTTTTCCCGTCAGTTGTCCGGCAAATGGAAGATTTAAATACTCACCTACAGATGCATGTGATGCAAGCCTGTCACAATGCTCTAGTGACTGCAGTGTCCCAGGCGTCCCAATCTACCCATGCACCTATTCCATCACCTCATTCCACCGTCCATCCTCCCTCCGTCCATCCTCCCTCCGTCCATCCTCCCTCCGTCCATCCTTCCACCGTCCATCCTTCCACCGTCCATCCTCCTACCACTCCTCCTTTCTCTAGTTCCCCATTACATTCTTCCCAGTACCTTCCTTCACCATTGCATTATACCCCAATGCCCTCACCATACCCACACACCTTCATTGTTCCCACAAACATCCTCTGTCCAACTCTCGTCCCAACCTCAACCCCCTTCCACTTCTGATCCTCACCAACTCCGTTCCCATTCCCCCCCCGATGTGGTTAACCCTGTTAACCCCTCCGATGATATCTCCACCCAACAATACCGCAATCTGTAATTTTGTAAAAATGGTTAAAATAAATTAAAAAAAATTTATTTAAAAAATTGCTCAAATAAATATTTTTTGTTTCAAAAGAATTTTATTGTGTCGTTTAATTTTTTTCTTTAGTGTTTAAAGTGAAAAAAAAAAAACACCGTTGGTGTACAGGTGGTAATACACAACACTTGGTGAAGGTTCAAGGTACACCGGTGGTGTATAGGTAAAAATACACAACACTTGGTAAAGGTTCAAGGTACACTGGTGGTGTACAGGTAAAAATACACAACACTTGGTAAAGGTTAAAGGTACACTGGTGGTGTACAGGTAAAAATACACAACACTTCTTGGTAAAGGTACTGAAAATACACCACACTTTTATTACCCACAATTGGTGTAAAGGTATCAAAACTATGAAAGAAAAAAGTAAAAATTATAAAAAATTTTCCTTATACAAAAAAGGAACCTTGGTATAAAAAAAAAATAAAAAATTATACCTTGTCATATTGCCAGTCAACTCTTCCTTCTGGTGACAGAAAATAATCAGCAAATGTGTCCCTCATTCTTGTCACTGACACAGTACTCCGAACACTTGCTGGTGATAATCCCACAAGATGGTTTCACAAACATTTTCTTCCATGGAAACAGGTTCCTTTGAAATTACAAAATTGTGCAGGATGACACATGCCTTCACCACCTCATCCACAGTCTCAGTTTTCATTTTAATGGCAGTTAACAGCACTCTCCATTTTGATGTTAAAATCCCAAAAGCACACTCCACCACTCTTCGCACTCTTGTCAATCGATAGTTAAAGATTTTTCTTGTGTGTGTCAATCCATTACTTCCATATGGCTTGAGAAGATGTTTAGAGAGTTGAAATGCATCGTCTCCAACACATACAAATGGCATTGGTGGGCCTGTTGTTCCAGGGAGTGGTCTTGGAGGAGGGAATTCAAAATTGTCTCCATACAAACGACGGCCCATTGCGGACATCTTGAATACCTGCGAATCATTGGATCGACCATACGCACCAATATCGACCCCAATAAATTTGCATTTTGAGTCTGCAATGGCCATCAATACAATGGAGAAGAATTTCTTATAGTTGAAATATTCAGATCCGGATCCAATGGGTTTCACAATCCTTATGTGCTTCCCATCCACTGCACCAACACAATTAGGAAACTGGCAGATTTCTTGAAAGTTTTCTGCAATCTCCAGCCACCTTTCCTGTGTACTCCTCCTTTAGACAATCCCACAATGCCCGGCAGGTCTGTTGGACTAGTCCAGAGATTATCGATATCCCAAGTCGGAACTGGTAATGGAGGGAGGTGAAGGATTCTCCAGTTGCCAGGAATCTGTAAAAAAAGGGGAAAAAGTAAAATTAATACAAACTACAAGCAATAACATGACAATAAAAGTCTGCAGAATCTGAAAACTTTAAAAAAAAAAGATAACTTACCGAAGGGTCACCATCAAACGCTCCGCCGGTGATATAGACAAGCGCATGTAGGTGTCCCTTCTCTGGATTTGCGCTCCGACACGCTCCACCAAAATTTCAAACAAGTCCTGTCTAGAGTTGAGCGATACCGTCCGATACTTCAAAGTATCGTATCGGATGGTATCGGCCGATCTTTAAAAAAAGTATCGGTATCGCCGATTCCGATACCGGAAGTCCCATTCAAGTCTATGGGACTTCCGGTATCGGAATAAGAAAAACCCTTTCCTGCCCTTGTACAGCCTCTCTGGGGTCTGTACGGGCCTTTCGGGGGGCTGTGCTGGCCTGCCAGGGGGTCTGTGCAGGCTCCGGTGGTCTGTGCCGGCCTGCCGGTGGTCTGTGCAGGCTCCGGTGGGCTGTGCCGGCCTGCCGGGGGGCTGTGCCGGCCTGCCGGGGGGCTGTGCAGGCTCCGGGGGGCTGTGCCGGCCTGCCGGGGGGCTGTGCCGGCCTGCCGGTGGGCTGTGCCGGCCTGCCGGTGGTCTGTGCAGGCTTCGGGGGTCTGTGCAGGCATCGTCCGATGGGACTACAAGTCCCATCGGGCGATGCCTGCTACCATGACAGTGATTGACACATTAGCCAATGATGGGACAGTAGTAGTCCCATCATCCGGCTAATGTGTTAAATGTTAAAAAAAAAAAAAAAAAAATTACATGCTACATACATACAACATGCATACTACATACATGCTACATTCATACTACATACTACATACATGCTACATTCATACTACATGCAACATACATACTACATATACAGTGCCTACAAGTAGTATTCAACCCCCTGCAGATTTAGCAGGTTTACACATTCGGAATTAACTCGGCATTGTGACATTTGGACTGTAGATCAGCCTGGAAGTGTGAAATGCACTGCAGCAAAAAAGAATGTTATTTCTTTGTTTAATTTTTTTTTAAATTGTGAAAAGTTTATTCAGAGGGTCATTCAACCCCTCAAACCACCAGAATTCTGTTTGGTTCCCCTAAAGTATTAAGAAGTATTTCAGGCACAAAGAACAATGAGCTTCACATGTTTGGATTAATTATCTCTTTTTCCAGCCTTTTCTGACTATTTAAGACCCTCCCCAAACTTGTGAACAGCATTCATACATGGTCAACATGGGAAAGACAAAGGAGCATTCCAAGGCCATCAGAGACAAGATCGTTGAGGGTCACAAGGCTGGCAAGGGGTACAAAACCCTTTCCAAGGAGTTGGGCCTACCTGTCTCCACTGTTGGGAGCATCATCCGGAAGTGGAAGGCTTATGGAACTACTGTTAGCCTTCCACGGCCTGGACAGCCTTTGAAAGTTTCCTCCCGTGCCGAGGCCAGGCTTGTCCGAAGAGTCAAGGCTAACCCAAGGACAACAAGGAAGGAGCTCCGGGAAGATCTCATGGCAGTGGGGACATTGGTTTCAGTCAATACCATAAGTAACGTACTCCACCGCAATGGTCTCCGTTCCAGACGAGCCCGTAAGGTACCTTTACTTTCAAAGCGTCATGTCAAGACTCGTCTACAGTTTGCTCATGATCACTTGGAGGACTCTGAGACAGACTGGTTCAAGGTTCTCTGGTCTGATGAGACCAAGATCGAGATCTTTGGTGCCAACCACACACGTGACGTTTGGAGACTGGATGGCACTGCATACGACCCCAAGAATACCAACCCTACAGTCAAGCATGGAGGTGGCAGCATCATGCTGTGGGGCTGTATCTCAGCCAAGGGGCCTGGCCATCTGGTCCGCATCCATGGGAAGATGGATAGCACGGCCTACCTGGAGATTTTGGCCAAGAACCTCCGCTCCTCCATCAAGGATCTTAAGATGGGTCGTCATTTCATCTTTCAACAAGACAACGACCCAAAGCACACTGCCAAGAAAACCAAGGCCTGGTTCAAGAGGCAAAAAATCAAGGTGTTGGAGTGGCCTAGTCAGTCTCCTGACCTTAACCCAATTGAAAACTTGTGGAAGGAGCTCAAGATTAAAGTCCACATGAGACACCCAAAGAACCTAGATAACTTGGAGAAGATCTGCATGGAGGAGTGGGCCAAGATAACTCCAGAGACCTGTGCTGGCCTGATCAGGTCTTATAAAAGACGATTATTAGCTGTAATTGCAAACAAGGGTTATTCCACAAAATATTAAACCTAGGGGTTGAATAATAATTGATCCACACTTGTATGTTTAAAATTTATTAAAATTTAACTGAGCAACATAACTTTTTGGTTTGTAAGATTTATGCATCTGTTAATAAATCCTGCTCTTGTGTGAAGTTTGAAGGCTCTAACTTATTTGCATCTTATCAAACCTGCTAAATCTGCAGGGGGTTGAATACTACTTGTAGGCACTGTATACTACATACATACTACATACATGCTACATTCATACTACATGCAACATACATACTACATATATACTACATGCATGCTACATACATACTGCATGCTACATACATACTACATGCTACATACATACCACATATATACTACATACATACTACATGCATGCTACATGCATGCTACATGCTACATACATAACACATATATACTACATGCATGCTACATACATACTACATGCTACATACATACCACATACATACTACATGCATGCTACATACATACTACATGCATGCTACATACATACTACATGCTACATACTACATATATACTACATGCATGCTACATACATACTACATGCTACATACTACATATATACTACATGCATGCTACATACATACTACATGATACATACTACACATATACTACATGCATGCTACATACATACTACATGCTACATACATACTACATACATACTACATGCATGCTACATACATACTACATGCTACATACATACTACATACATACTACATGCATGCTACATACATACTACATACATACTACATGCATGCTACATACATACTGCATGCTACATACATACCACATATATACTACATACATACTACATACAATACATTCATACAATACATACATAGACATACAGTACATATAACATAGAGTAACATACTTACCAATACTTGTCACATTGTTCCCCGAAGCCATTGTCTTTTCCGGAATAAATATTAACATAACAAACCACAAAAATACTCACCCACGATCCGAAGCAGTCCACGAGTGTGTCCCACGACGATCTTGGGTAGAGAACTGCAGCATCAGCTGTTGCTGCCGTTCTCTACGGGCTGCAGGAATCCAATGACGGAAGGTAGGTATCCTTCCGCACTGTATTCCTCCGCCACTTAAAAAAAAAAAAAGTCCCTAGTCTCACTTTATGCCATTGCTGTGTGGGAATTTCCCACGCAGCAATGGCATAAAGTGAGACTAGGGACTTTTTTTTTTTTAAGTGGCGGAGGAATACAGTGCGGAAGGATACCTACCTTCCGTCATTGGATTCCTGCAGCCCGTAGAGAACGGCAGCATCATCTGATGCTGCAGTTCTCTACCTAAGATCGTCGTGGGACACACTCGTGGACTGCTTCGGATCGTGGGTGAGTATTTTTGTGGTTTGTTATGTTAATATTTATTCCGGAAAAGACAATGGCTTCGGGGAACAATGTGACAAGTATTGGTAAGTATGTTACTCTATGTTATATGTACTGTATGTCTATGTATGTATTGTATGAATGTATTGTATGTATGTAGTATATATGTGGTATGTATGTAGCATGTAGTATGTATGTAGCATGCATGTAGCATGCAGTATGTATGTAGCATGCATGTAGTATATATGTAGTATGTATGTAGCATGCATGTAGTATATATGTAGTATGTATGTAGCATGTATGTAGTATGTATGTGGTATGTATGTAGTATGTATGTAGCATGCATGTAGTATATATGTAGTATGTATGTAGTATGTATGTAGTATGTATGTGGTATGTATGTAGCATGTAGTATGTATGTAGCATGCATGTAGTATGCATGTAGCATGCATGTAGTATGCATGTAGTATGTATGTAGTATGTATGTAGTATGTATGTAGCATGTATGTAGTATGCATGTAGTATATATGTAGTATGTATGTAGTATGTATGTGGTATGTATGTAGCATGTAGTATGTATGTAGCATGTATGTAGCATGCATGTAGTATGTATGTAGCATGCATGTAGTATGTATGTAGCATGCATGTAGTATGTATGTAGCATGCATGTAGTATGTATGTAGCATGCATGTAGCATGCAGTATGTATGTAGCATGCATGTAGTATATATGTAGTATGTATGTAGCATGCATGTAGTATATATGTAGTATGTATGTAGCATGTATGTAGTATGTATGTGGTATGTATGTAGTATGTATGTAGCATGCATGTAGTATATATGTAGTATGTATGTAGTATGTATGTAGTATGTATGTAGTATGTATGTGGTATGTATGTAGCATGTAGTATGTATGTAGCATGCATGTAGTATGTATGTAGCATGCATGTAGTATGTATGTAGTATGTATGTAGTATGTATGTAGTATGTATGTAGCATGCATGTAGTATATATGTAGTATGTATGTAGTATGTATGTGGTATGTATGTAGCATGTAGCATGCATGTAGTATGTATGTAGCATGCATGTAGTATGTATGTAGCATGCATGTAGTATGTATGTAGCATGCATGTAGTATGTATGTAGCATGCATGTAGTATGTATGTAGCATGCATGTAGTATGTATGTAGCATGCATGTAGTATGTATGTAGTATTTTTTTTTTTTTTTTTAACATTTAACACATTAGCCGGATGATGGGACTACTACTGTCCCATCATTGGCTAATGTGTCAATCACTGTCATGGTAGCAGGCATCGCCCGATGGGACTTGTAGTCCCATCGGACGATGCTTGCACAGACCCCCGGACATCAGCACAGCCCCCCGGCAGGCCGGCACAGCCCCCCGGCAGGCCGGTACAGACCCCCACAGGGTGCACAGACCACCGGCAGGCCGGCACAGCCCCCCGGCAGGCCGGTACAGACCCCGGGCAGTCCACACAGCCCCCCGGCAGGCCGGCACAGCCCCCCGGCAGGCCGGCAGAGACCCCCAGAAGGCCCGAAATGACGGCGCATCATGATGCGCACACACCGCGCATCATGATGACGTCAGTCTGTCAATCAACTTTGAACTTCCGATTCCGATGCCGAATTCCGATATTGAAAAAATATCGGAAGTCGGTATCGGAATTCCGATACAGCAAGTATCGGCCGATACCCGATACTTGCGGTATCGGAATGCTCAACACTAGTCCTGTCTCATCCGCACATAATTAAAGAACTTATTAAAAACACATGTGACATGCACAAGTGTGAACAAGTCGGTCAGACAATGCTCACACCACCCAATGGCTGAAACACAAGAAAACACAAAATGACAAATTTGCAAAAAATACTCTGCAGTAAAAAACATGACAGTAATCAGCAAGTGCTGTATAACGAATACAGTGTATTTAGTCGATACGTTTTTTTGTAAAAAATGTATACCAAGCCGCTTCACCACGTCACGGTAACCCTTCACGAAGCAGTCCCTATCTAATGTATTTAAAACCTGAATATGTGAACAGTGTCTAAATGAACAGGATACAGACAGGAGCCTCCTAGCATATGGGCTTGTGGTGTAAGACAGCTCATTTATGTGCATGTCACACAGAAGAGGGGTGGGGTCTCCCAAACCATGAAGAGCAAGGAAAAAACGGATTAAAAACATATGTGACATGCACAAGTGTGAACAAGTCGGTTGTTCACACTTGTGCATGTCACATATGTTTTTAATGTTTTTTCCTTGCTCGGCATGGTTTGGGAGACCCCACCCCTCTCCTGTGTGACATGCACATAAATGAGCTGTCTTACACCACAAGCCCTTATGCTAGGAGGCGCCTGTCAGTATCCTGTTCATTTAGACACTGTTCACATGTTCAGGTTTTAAATACATTAGATAGGGACTGCTTCGTGAAGGGTTACCGTGACGTGGTGAAGCGGCTTGGTATACATTTTTTGCAAAAGACGTATCGACTAAATACACTGTATTCGTTATACAGCACTTGCTGATTACTGTCATGTTTTTTACTGCAGAGTATTTTTTGCAAATTTGTCATTTTGTGTTTTCTTGTGTTTCATAATTAAAGAACTTGTCTGGGTTATCCTTCAATTCCAGATAAAGTGTTGAAAAAACGCCAAGGGTAAACCTCTGTGCATTTATAGGATGAATCCACTGCCGTCTCTTCCTTCTCCAGCACAGGATTTGCAGTCTTGTTTTCTCCCTCTGCAGAGCAATCATTGCCAAACGATTGTATTGAAAATCAAAATCCACACATATGCTGTTAATATTCGCTATTACTCCTTCCATCTCTGCCACTAGCTCTACAACCTTTCAAAGACATTGTTTTACAACACCATAGATATAGTTTTCCCTAGTTTCCAGGATCCAATCACATCTGGGACCATTTTCCAAGAGCCAATCATATTTGGGAGCATCCCATTTGGAAGGTGTGGGAAAACGGATCCGTCAAAAAATGGACCCAACGGATGGCAAAAACGGATGCCAGCGGATGGGACAGATCCGTACACAAATCCGTATAGCCGGATCCGTCAAAAAATGGATCCGTTCAATCCGCTTGCACCCGTTTTGACACATTTTTAGCGGATCCGCCATTTTCAAATTTTGGCGGATTTTGACTGATCTGGAAAAACTGATGTGTGAAACAGGCCTTAGGCACATCAGGGGCTTTCCAAACACGTCATGGCATCTAATTGTTCCAGTAAATTATGAATTCAAAAAGTCAAATGGCGCTTCTACAATTCCGAGGCCTACCATGCACCCAAACAGTAGTTTCCCCCACATACTTAGTATTAGCATGCTCAGGAGAAATTGCACAACAAATTTAGGGGTACATTTTTACTTGTCCTCAGTATGAAAATAAAAAAAATGGGTCTAAATTAAAATTTTTGTGAAAAAAAGTTAAATGTTATTATTTTTTCCACATTCCACAAATTCCTGTGAAACACCTGAAGGGTTAATAACGTTAACACCTGAGAACCTTGACAGGTGCAGTTTTTAGACTCGTGTCACTTTTGGGTATTTTCTATCATATAGACACCTCAAAGTCACTTCAAATGTAATGTGGTCCCTAAAAATGGATTTGTAAATTTTGTTTCAAAAATTGTGCTGATATAAAGTAGACATATGGGAAATGTTATTTATTAAATATTTTATGTGACATATCTCTCTGATTTAAGGGCATAAAAATTCAAAGTTTGAAAATTGCAACATTTTCACCAAATTTAGTTTTTTTCACAAATAAACACAAGTCAAATCAAAGAAATGTTATCACTATCGTGACGTACAATGTGCCACGAAAAAACATTCTAAGAATCAGTGGGATCCATGGAAGCGTTCAAGAGTTATGACCTCATAAAGTGACAGTGGTCAGAATTGTAAAAATTGGCCTGGTCAGTAACATGCAAACCACTTTGGGGGGTAAAGGGGTTAAAGGAGTACTTCCATCTCCAACAACCTTTCTATCCCAATTTATAGTAGGTATAAAAATAATGATGTCAGCAAATACTTCCACTTAGGAATGTAGTATAAATCTTCACTATGTAGCTTACCCCATGTGTAGGACATTGCAGTGTTCTATATACTATACTACATTTCTAATTGGTGATACAGTATATTCCAATATCATTATTATTACACTTACTACATATTGGGATAGGATGTTGAGGATGATATTCCCCTTTAAGTCACAAAGACAGCACTGCAGACAGTGGCTATGGGGCTGTCAACGTGACATCAGCGCTGCAGAAAATAACAGACAGCAGCAGTGGAAACCCAGTGCTGGACTTGGGTTTAGGTCCGAGTCAGGTACAATGACATTTTGCCAGTAGATTTGACTGCATTTTCAATGTGACGATTTTCCTTTAACTTCTTGTTTCTAAACTGCTTTATAGCTAGACATCACCACAATTTCTAAAATACTGTTTGTTCCATATCAGCTTTTCAAGGACAGTCAGTACATTTCCCAGGAAGTCCCCAAGTCCAGATCAATTTATCAGATCACATCTAGCTCAGCAAATTGCTGTTTTTCCTTTTGCTGCCAAAAATGCATATGTGTCAGCGCTGTACAGTACACTGTGAAAGTTAACTGTTTGAGCTGGAGAATATTATGCTTGTAATTATTCCCAAGACTCGCTTCCATAAATGTCTGCACTACAGTTTATTACAATGCCTTCAGTAGAAAGCTCATCAAAAACACAAGATGCTTCCAAATGGATAAATAATGTGCAGAAGATATTAACATTTAAATCAAATTCTAAATGGGCCTCCGGTGGAAGGAAAAAATAGGCACCTACTGGACTGTAGTTGACGGAACAGTGCTGTGCCGCTCCGCAACTAAACTCATCCGGCTGCTGCCAATTCCTGGCACAGCTGATCTGCTGGCACTGCACCCCAACCAATCTGGTATTGATTACCTGTCCCAAGGGCAGGTGCAGATGAACTCACTCGTACCAATGTTAGTCTATGGGGCTGTGCACATGTTAGATTTTTTCCTCCGAGCAAAAAAATTGCTGTATGCTCGAGTTTGATATTTGGCATGCACTCGGCCATATAAGTCAATGATTCTGTGGAAAACAGCGTACTACACTCAGATGACATCTCCATGTTTTCCTCATCCAAGAGAATCATACCACACTATAATCACACTATTGAAACTCTGATCAGAGTTTGACCAGAGTGTGATTTGCATAGTTAGGGTTCATACTCATCTGTGAGAAAAACGGACAAGTGCAATTTGCTCATCTGCGATTATTTTTTTCCTCAGCTGAAATCGGACTGAGAAAAAAATTGCAGCATGCTGCGATTGTCCTTGTATCTTTGACGATACTCACCAGTGTAAATCAATGCATGTGATTAAAAAAAACACATGGCACTCGTACCATGTGATTTTTACACACTGATGTCCTTTAATAAACCGCTAATTCATCTGCCGCGTACAGTAAAATCACAGTGTGATCTGACAGAATAGAATAGATAAAATAGATCTATACACATAGAATAGATAGATATAAAGATGTCAGTCACATATATAATTATACAGTGCATGTGATAAGGGTGCCCATACTTTTGCACCAGTCAAATTTTGTTTAAATGCAGATTGCACATTTTCTGTTAGTACAATAAACCTCATTTGAATCCAGAAATATAACTAAGTCCATGAGTTATTAGATATATGAAACTGAAATAGCTGTTGCAAAAACCAAAATTGTTATAAAGAAAAAAGGTTAACATTAATAGGGGTGCCCAAACTTTAACATATGACTGTAAGCATATTCATGACTTTAATGAGCGGTACCACATGGCCGCTGAAGGAAGGAGCCTGAAACCGTAGAAGCAGGGAGGCTGCAGAGACCGCACCAGGAGGGGGTAAGTATATGCGATATTCACCTGTCCCCGGTCTACCGCCGCATGCCGCTCTGTCCTTCTAGTCCTCTGGCTGTGATGTTCAGGTCAGAGGGCCCGGTGATGTAGTTAGTGCGCACCGCGGGACAGGTGAATATGGGGGCAAAATCTATGGCGCATCTTATGGGGGCATAATCTATGGAGCATCTTATGGGGCAGTATATGGGGCATCATAATCTATGGAGCATCTTATGGGGCAGCATATGGGGGCGGCATAATCTATGGAGCATTTTATGGGGCAGCATATGGGGGCATAATCTATGGAGCATCTTATGGGGCATAATCTATGGGGTATCTTATGGGGCAGCATATGGGGGCATAATCTATGGAGCATCTTATGGGGGCATCTTATGGGGGCATAATCTATGGAGCATTTTATGGGGCAGCATATGGGGACATAATCTATGGGGCATCTTATGGGGGCATAATCTATGGAGCATTTTATGGGGCAGCATAAGGGGACATAATCTATGGGGCATCTTATGGGGGCATAATCTATGGAGCATTTTTGGGGACATATTCTATGGAGCATTTTATGGGGCAGCTTATGGGGGCATAATCTATGGAGCATCTTATGGGGCAGCATATGGGGGCATAATCTATGGAGCATCTTATGGGGCAGCATATGAGGGCATAATCTATGGAGCATCTTATGGGGGCATATTCTATGGAGCATTTTATGGGGCACCATATGGGGGCATAATTAAGGAGCATCTTATGGGGGCATAATCTATGTAGCATTTTATGGGGGCATATTCTATTGAGCATTTTATGGGGCACCATATGGGGCATAATCTATGGGGCATTTTATGGGGGCATAATCTATGGAACATTTTATGGAGGCATATTCTATGGAGCATTTTATGGGGCAGCATATGGGGGCATAATCTATGGAGCATCTTATGGAGCAGCATATGGGGGCATAATCTATGGAGCATTTTATGGGGCAGCATATGGGGGTATAATCTATGGAGCATCTTATGGGGCATAATCTATGGGGCATCTTATGGGGGCATAATCTATGGAGCATTTTATGGGGTCATATTCTATGGAGCATTTTATGGGGCAGCATATGGGGGCATAATCTGCAGAGCGTCTTATGGGGCAGCATATGGGGGCATAATCTATGAAGCATCTTATGGGGGCATCTTATGGGGGCATAATCTATGGAGCATTTTATGGGTCAGCATATGGGGGAATAATCTATGGAGCATCTTATGGGGCATAATCTATGGGGCATCTTATGGGGGCATAATCTATGGAGCATTTTTGGGGACATATTCTATGGAGCATTTTATGGGGGCATAATCTATGGAGCATCTTATGGGGCAGCATATGGGGGCATAATCAATGGAGCATCTTACAGGGCATAATCTATGGAGCATTTTATGGGGCAGCATATGGGGCAAAATCTATGGAGCATCTTATGGGGCCATAACCTTTATGGAGCAGCATATGGGGCATATTATTCTACGGAGCATCTTATGGGGCCATTATTAACTTTTGTGCAGCATTATATGGGGTGTATTTTGTATGGAGCATCTTATGGGGTCATCATGAAGTGTATGAAGCATTATGAGGCTCCTGATTCAATATGGATATTCAAAAACATTTAACCTACTGATATCTCAATTAATTTTACTTTTATTAGTATCTAATTTTATTTTTGAAATTTACCAGTAGCTGCTGCATTTTCCACCCTAGGCTTATACTCGAGTCAATAAGTTTTCCCAGCTTTTTGTGGCAAAATTAGGGGGGTCGGCTTATACTCAGGTCGGCTTATACGCGAGTATATACGGTATATACAGTATATATATAACGTTTTTTTCATGGTGATGGGTACGAGCCCTTAAACTGATTCTGTCAGATGATCCTCGGCACCTAACCTAAAGATAGGCCATCAATGCTAAAATACCAAACAACCCTTTTAAAGTCACCGATTTTGACGGGACTAGCTAACTATATTTTTTTAATCTGCTCAACAAATCCCTATCAGATAATGTCTTAGAAGGAGAAGGAATGGGCAGTGTGAAATTAACTGGCAGCCTCTTTCTCCCCTTTTCCTATTGAAAACCCATGAACACTGCCTTGAACTGAACATTCAGCATGTGCGGGTGCAGGGGTGGGCTGAGCACAGAGGCAATTGCCCCCTGGACTGGTCTCCTAGCAGCAGCTTTGGGCCGTTCAGCCACACATTACTTCAGAAGCCGCACTGTGTCTTCATTTGCTCTAGTGATGTGTCGTTCGTGAACGAATCGAGACAAAGAGCCGGCTCTTTCATGTGACCGACGGGGTCGGCTCACCACTGGGAGCTGAGCCAAATTTATTTTTCCCCCTGCTGTTTACCTAGCTTCTTCCTGCCTGGCTGGGGGCTGGTAGGAGACTTAGAGCAGTGAGTACAAGTGGGGAGTGACTGGCAAGGCTTTGATTTGCGACTGGGCTCCTCCCACATGAACACAAAGCTGTACTGTGATTGGCTGCACAGTGTAGTGAGTGCACACATGATCTGTGATAGATCACAATGTGCAGTCACACAGGCTGTCACTGTCTGACATAACAGTGGATGTCTTGCAGCTGCAGGATGAGCAGAGCAGAGGCACTGAGGTCAGGCACTGACAGCCATCTTATCCATCTCATTATTTTCTGTAGTTCCTGCTTCTCTACAGTGGGAAAGTAATAATATAAATCTGAGGCAAAGAAACTTTGTGGACAGATCCGGGGTATATCTATAATATAACGGGCTACGCGTCACTCTGTCCGAAGCCTTTATAGACTGCGCAAGCGCGCCGCGCCTGCGCAGTCGGGCTCCAGACAGAGTGATGCACCCCCCAGGAGATCGCGGAAGACGCACCCCCCCGGAGATCGCGGTAGATGCAGCCCCCCGCCAGCACGACACCTTACCGATTAGGTGTGGCCACGGGGTCTTGCGTCTTGCTGTGATGACAGGAGCGGGCGGGTTGTTGCTCTAGATGCTGCGCGTGCGCAGTCCGCGCTTTCTGGCGCCATTTTGGGAAAGACACACTGTGTCTTCAAGACAATGGCACCGGAAAGAGAGGAATGCGCAGGCGCCGATTCCGGAGCAACAACCCGCCCTCTCCTGTCATCACAGCAAGCACAAAAGATTATCGGGGTATTCGCCGTAAAGTCAAGAGACGGTGGGTTGTGGCACCGAAATCGGGCGCCAATTACGGTCGCATATTCCCACACGCCTCAGACCTAGATCGGGGATGAGGGAGTACCATGCATACCCGGATAGGGGATGAGGGGGCCATGCATACCAGGATAGGGGGGTGAGAGGACCATGCATACCAGGACTGGGGGGTGAGGGGTACCATGCATACCAGGATTGGGGGGTGAGAGGACCATGCATACCAGGACTGGGGGGTGAGGGGACCATGCATACCAGGATTGGGGGGTGAGGGAACCATGCATACCAGGATTGGGGGGTGAGAGGACCATGCTTACCAGGACTGGGGGGTGAGGGGACCATGCATACCAGGATAGGGGGGTGAGAGGACCATGCTTACCAGGAAAGAGGGGTGAGAGGACCATGCTTACCAGGATTGGTAGGTAAGGGGTGCCATGTACGGTGCAGATATCAGAGTTACTCTGTAAGAACCTGGAACATGTCTCCAAGGATTTACTTATAAGGGTATGTGCACATGTTGCAGATTGCTGTGTGGAATTTTCTGTGCAGAATCTGCATCTCTTGGCAGAATCCGCAGGTCTAAATCCATGGTTTTTATGCAGATTTACTGTGGATTTTGTGTGAATTTCGCATGCGTTTTTACACCTGCGGATTCCTATAATGGAATGGGTGTAAAAATGCTGCGGAATCCGCACAAAGTATTGACATGCTGCAGAAAATAAACTGCTGCTTTTCTGCTTGGATTTTTCCGCAGCATGTGCACAGTGGTTTTTTTCCCCATAGAATAACATTGTACTGTAAATCACTTGTGGATCCGCAGCAAATCTGCAGCATGTGCACATAGCCTTAGAATAATCAGTGCCGGCAGATGTCACAGCACTGACTAATGTAGAACACATGGACAAATATCAGATATTAGAGGATAACACAAAACAGGAATATGGACAGGAGTGAGGGCCTGATCCCAGGAGCTTACACTCTGAGAAAATGGCTAAAAAGCCTTCACTAGACACCTGTACAGCAGTATAATGAGGCCCAGGCTTTATAGTTGAGACTGGAGTGATAAAAGTGGGGAAAGTAGCACTTTTTGCAAGAAGAGCCGATTTTTGAGCCAAAAGCCGAGTGAGCCAGATCACAAAAAAGAGCAGGACTGCCCATCACTAATCTGCTCTTCGCAACAAGCAGCATCATCCTGATTGGTGGAGCAGAGGTCACTCAATGTCCTTCCAGCTCTCTGATTGGTCGAGAAGCCGTCCCTAGGGCCTGTACTGTATTCTTCCTGCTCAGTGAGTGTGTGCTGCCTTACCAATCCAAGAGCAGGAAGCACAGTGCAGCACCGCTGAGGAGGCTGCAGGTTGACTCACAACATGTGAAAGTGTGAGTAGCTGCAGGCATTCAAAGGGGCTTGTGATAAGGGGTCTCTTTGCTTCTTAGTTGTTTGGGGGGGATGCATTGTTGAAACTGAGCTGGAGGGGAGCAGTTAGGGCACATATCTGTCAGGCAGGCAGAAATAGGAGGGGAATTTTCTGTATGTCTCATTCTGTGTGATTAAAAGCAGTTTAAAGTCCTCAATTCAGTGTATTCCTGTGTTTATGTGTGCGTGATGACATGTGTATGTGTACTGTACATGCATGTTCTTGGTGAAGTGTGTATGTGTGCATCAGTGTATGTGGTGAAATGTGTGAGTATATGTGGTGATATGTGTATATGTGCGTCTGTGTAGGTGAACTGTGTATATGCGCAACCGTGTACGTGGTGACCTGCGTGGGTGAGTGTGCACGTGGTGACTTGTGTGTGTATGAGTGTGTACATAGTGACATGGGTGGTATGTGGTGATGTGGGTGTGAATGTGTACGTGGTGACGTGTGTAAGAGTGTGTACGTGGTGACGTGTGTAAGAGTGTGCACGTGGTGACCTGTGTATATGTAGTGATGTGTGCATCCGTGTACATGGTGACCTATGTGAGTTTGTGGTGACGTTTGTATACGTGGGTCCGTTTAAATGGTGATGTGCATATGAATGCATTTGTATGTGTGCATAGTGACATGTGTATGTGTGTGAGTATATACGTGGTGATGTGTTTGAGTTTGTGATGACCTGTGTATGTGTTGATCCATGTATATGGTAGAATCATAGAATCGTAGAGTTGGAAGGGACCTCCTGGGCCATCTGGTCCAACCCCCTGCTCAAAGCAGGATTCGCTAAATCATCCCAGTCAGATGTCTGTCCAGCCTCTGTTTGAAGACTTCCATTGTAGAACTCACCACTTCTCGTGGCAGCCTGTTCCACTCATTGATCACTCTAACTGTCAAAAAGTTTTTTCTAATATCTAATCTGTGTCTCTTCCCATTCAGTTTCATCCCATTGCTTCTAGTCTTTCCTTGTGCAAATGAGAATAAAGTTGATCCTTCTACAATGTGACAGACCTTTAGATATTTGTAGACAGCTATTAAGTCTCCTCTCAGTCTTCTCTTTTGCAAACTAAACAATCCCAAATCCTGCAACCTTTCCTCATAAGACAGGGTTTGCAGTCCGGTCACCATTCTGGTTGCTCTTTTCTGAACTTGCTCCAGTTTGTTGATGTCTTTGTTAAAATGTGGTGCCCAAAACTGGACACAATATTCTAGATGAGGTCTGACCAAAGATGAGTAGAGGGAAATAATGACTTCACGTGATCTAGACTGTATGCTTCTGTTAATACATCCTAGAATTGCATTTGCCTTTTTTGCTGCTGCATCACACTGTTGACTCATATTCAGTCTGTGATCTGTTAGTATACCCAAGTCTTTTTCACATGTGCTGTTGCTTAGGCCTATGCCTCCCATTCTGTATATGCTTTTTTCATTTTTATTGCCCAGATGTAGTACTTTGCATTTTTCCCTGTTAAAAACCATTCTGTTAGTTGCTGCCCACTTCTCCAGATTATTTAAATCTTTTTAAATCCTCTCTCTCTTCTCTAGTATTAGCTAGCTTTGTGTCATCAGCAAATTTAATCAGTTTACCCTCAATTCCTTCATCTAAATCATTGATAAAGATGTTGAACAATACAGGGCCCAGGACAGAGCCCTGTGGTACCCCACTTGAGACATTCTTCCAACTGGATGTGCAGCCATTTACGACCACTCTTTGGGTCCGATCACTAAGCCAGTTATGAATCCACCTAACAGTTGCCTTGTCCATTCCATACTTAGTCATTTTTTCAATAAGGATTGTATGAGATACTTTGTCAAATGCTTTGCTGAAGTCAAGATATACTATATCTACAGCATTTCCTTGATCCACCCAATCAGTGATTCCATCATAGAAGGAAATTAAGTTAGTCTGACATGACTTATTAGTTACAAACCCATGCTGACTCTGTTTAATCACTTCATTCTTATCCAGGTACTGACATACATGTTGTTTAATAATTTGTTCAAAGATCTTTCCTGGTATAGAAGTCAGACTCACCGGCCTATAGTTGCCTGGGTCCACCTTCTTCCCCTTTTTGAAGATAGGAACAACATTTGCTCTTCTCCAGTCTTCTGGGACTTCTCCTGTTCTCCAAGAATTTTCAAAGATTATGGAGAGGGGTTCAAAAATTTCTTCTGCTATCTCCTTCAGTACTCTGGGGTGTAATTCATCTGGACCTGGAGACTTGAATTCATTTAGGTTAGCTAAGTGTTTCCTTACTATCTTTCGGTTTATAGATATCCTGGATTCTTCTATTTCCTTAATAGGACATTGAAGAACAGTTGATGTTACATTTCCTTTCTGAGAGAAAACAGATGCAAAATAGGAATTTAAAAGTTCGGCCTTCTCAACATCCTGTCTTACCATTTCATCATTTTCATCCTGTAAAAATACTATAGCATCTTTGACTTTTCTTTTACTTTTGACATATCCCCAAACTCCTTTATTATTGCTTTTGACATCTCTTGCAAGCCTCAATTCATTGTCAGCTTTAGATAATCTGATTTGTGCCCTGCAGGTTCTGCAGACAGCATTATATTCTTCTTTAGATATGCCTCCCTCTTTCCATTTTATAAACATTTTTTTCTTCCTTTTTAGCATGTGCTTAAATTCTATGTTCATCCATCCTGGCTTCCTTAAATGCTTCCTATTCTTCCCTCTTTTCGGAATTGTTAACAATTGTGCTTTGAGAATTTCATTTTTCAATATTTCCCATCCTTCCTGGACATTTTTGTCTTTAAGGATATCCAGCCATTGGATGCCTCCAATTCTCTTTCTGAATCCCTTAAAATCTGCCTTTCTGAAATCTAACCTTGACGTCTGAGTCTTCACAGGTCTTCCTCCTCTAGTTATCCAAAATTCTAAAATAGCATGGTCGCTACCTCCTAGGGTGCCAGCCACTTTTACCTCCTCAACCATTTCCTCCCTGTTTATAAGGATTAGATCCAAGGTAGCAGTTCCCCTTGCTTTCTCCCCTACCTTTTGGGAGATAAAGTTGTCAGCAAGAGAGGATAAGAATTTCCTTGACCTGTTAGTTTTGCCTGAGAGAGATTCCCAACAAATGTCTGGATAGTTGAAATCTCCCATGACAACTATGTCATATTTTTTGGAGAACTTAGCCATTTGATGCATAAAGAGTTCATCCATATCTTCAGCTTGCACAGGCGGCCTGTAGTAAATGCCTACAATGGTGTCCTTTCCATTGTTCTGTCCTTGTATTCTTACCCAAATAGTTTCCACAGAACTCCCAGTCTCTGAAGCTTAAATCTCTGTGCAGATATACGGGTTTCTAACATACAATGCGACACCTCCTCGTTTATCAAGTCTGTTTCTCGCAAATAAGGCCTGTTTCACACTTCCGTTTTTGTGTCCGCCAAACGGATCCGTTTCCGTTTTTTTGACGGAAACTGATGCAAACGGATCCGTTTTTTTAAAAACGGATCCGTTTTTTTGACGGATCCGCGGTAACCATAATGGAAGTCTATGGGACAAAAAAAACGGATCCTGCAAAAAATGGCGGATCCGTTTTTTTACGGAAAACAACGGATTTTGACGGATTTGAAAAAACGGAAGTGTGAAACAGGCCTAAGTTGTATCCTTCTAGTCTTGTATTCCAATCATGTGTATTGTCCCACCAAGTTTCAGTGATTCCAATGACATCATATTTCTTTTCCTGTGTTAGTAGTTCCAATTCTCCTTGTTTGTTGCCCATGCTTTGTGCATTAGTATAGAAACATTTTAGTTTGTGATTGGTTTCTCTTTCTACAATATTTTTATTAATTAGATTCTTTTGTCTTTGTTCTTCCTTTCCACTTCTAATAGCAGAGTTCTCAATAGCATTTGTCAGGTGTATGGCTTTTTCTGGTCTTTTGCTTCCCTTCCCATGTTCTAGTTTAAAGCTCTCCTTACAAGTGTAGCAAGGCGACTTCCAAATACATGTTTTCCAGTCTTCGTAAGGTGCACCCCATCTCTAGCAAGTAGTCCATCGTAGAGGTAATTCACTCCGTGATCCATAAATCCAAACCGTTGCTGACGGCACCATTGACGTAGCCAGTTGTTCACCTGCAGAATCTAATTCCACCTCCTTGTTCCATGGCCATCCACTGGGAGGATGGAAGAGAAGACCACCTGCGCTCCCAGTTCTTTCACTTTCTTGCCTAAGTCTTCAAAGTCTCTGCAGATGGTTTCCAGGTCGTTTCTTGCGGTGTCATTTGTCCCCACATGTAGTAGCAGGAATGGATAGTCATCTGTAGGTCTGAAGAGTCCTGATATCCTGTCAGACACATCTTTAATTTTTGCACCTGGAAGACAGCACATTTCTCTTGAAGTTATATCCGGTCTGCAGATAGCGGCCTCTGTTCCTCTCAACAGGGAATCCCCCATGACCACCACTCGCCGTTTCTTCTTCACAACATTTTTCTTTCTCCATCCAGGAGGACTCTGAGGGCGAACAAGGTTGCTGTTTGTGGGCAAAGTCTTACCCTGATGTATTTCTTCATTGTTTTCCTGCGTGAGAGCCTGGTACTGGTTCCTGAGAAGTATGGGTGCTGACTGCCTCCTGATCCTCCTGCTTCTCTGGGTCACATGTCTCCATTCCTCTGTTTGTTCAGGTGCACTTCGAATTTCTTCTCTTTCTGTAACATGAAGAGATAATTCTGCTCTGTCTAAGAACTCTTCACCTTCCTTAATGATCTTCAACGTAGCTAACCTCTCTTCGAGATTTTGCAACTTTTCCTCCAACAGGGACACAAGCTTGCATTTGTGGCATGTGAAGTTTGGCTTTTCCACTGGTAAAAGTGTGGGTGTCTGTGTACATGGTGATGTTTGTGCCTCTGTGGTGACCTGTGTATGTCTGCATTCATGTATATGGTAACGTGCGTGTGTCTGTGTACATGGTGATGTTTGTGCCTCTGTGGTGACGTGTGTATGTGTGGATCCATGAATATGGTAACATGCATGTGTCTGTGTACATGGTGATGTTTGTTCCTCTGTGGTGACGTGTGTATGTGTTTATTCATGTATATGGTAACGTGCGTGTCTGTGTACATGGTGATGTTTGTGCCTCTGTGGTGACGTGTGTATGTGTGGATCCATGTATATAGTAACGTGCGTGTCTGTGTACATGGTGATGTTTGTGCCTCTGTGGTGACGTGTGTATGTGTGTATTCATGTATATGGTAACGTGCGTGTGTCTGTGTACATGGTGATGTTTGTGCCTCTGTGGTGACGTGTGTATGTGTGGATCCATGTATATGGTAACGTGCGTGTCTGTGTACATGGTGATGTTTGTGCCTCTGTGGTGATGTGTATGTGTGCATTCATGTATATGGTAACGTGCATGTGTCTGTGTACATGGTGATGTTTGTGCCTCTGTGGTGACCTGTGTATGTGTGGATCCATGTATATAGTAACGTGCGTGTCTGTGTACATGGTGATGTTTGTGCCTCTGTGGTGACCTGTGTATGTGTGGATCCATGTATATGGTAACGTGCGTGTCTGTGTACATGGTGATGTTTGTTCCTCTGTGGTGACGTGTGTATGTGTGCATTCATGTATATGGTAACGTGCGTGTGTCTGTGTACATAGTGATATTTGTGCCTCTGTGGTGACGTGTGTATGTGTGCATCCGTGTATATGGTAACGTGCGGGTGTCTGTGTATGTGGGGATGTGTAGTTGCAGATCCCTGCTAATGTGCAGGAAGCTGGGTGTATGCACACCAAATTTATGAACGCACTTTGTGTTCACAGTGAAGCAGCGGTGACACAGGACTTTGTCAGCCATTAGCGCCAACTTTGAAAATCTGGCGTTTGGCAGTGTTCTACATCACTGCTGCCTCCCTGGGCATGTGCAGGGCGACAATGAAGCCGGGGTGCATGCATACAGCTCCACTGCGTATTTGGAGGGTGGTGGTAGAAGCTGTGGGGTGTCACTCACTACTACTATCTCTGCCACCTTATGACCTCTTGTTTCACAGTTAGAAGATGTGATGGGCAGAGATAGAAGCACATCTCCCACAGACTATGGTTACAAGGCATCTTAAGAGGCTCCTCTTAAAGGGAATCTGTCAACAGAAAAAATTCTATCAACCTGCAGATATGGGGTTAATCTAAAGTGTAATAGCGTTCCTAACATGCCAGGCGCCTGCACTTAGCCGAACACTGCAGGGAGAACTTTATTCTCCATGTAGCGTTCGCGTTTTATTCACGGAGACTGTGCCGACACAGGTTCAGTCACCGCTCTGCAAACACACCCTCGCATTGACTGATTCCCTACATTGGGGAGGGCTGTCAGTCAGGGCCGGGGGCGCAGTTACAGCTATCACTCTGTATACTCAGAGTGGTGACTGAACCTGCGTCAGCACTTCCCCCACCCTGTGACTGACAGCATTCGGCTAAGTGAGGGCGCTGGCCAGGTTAGTAAGGCTATGTGCACACGGTGCGGATCCTCCCGTGGATTTTTCCGTGCAGATTTTAAGACCTGCATTTTTCCTGTGGATTTCTTCCCGTTTTTTCGCGGTTTTTGTGCGGTTTTCCACCTGCGGATTCGTAGAATGGAGCAGGTGGAAAACTGCAGCAAAACCGCTCAAAAGAAGTCACATGCTGCTTTTTTTTTACCACACAAAAACCGCGCGGAAAAATCTGCAGCGTGTGCACAGCGTTTTTTTTTTCATTGGCTATAATGATACTGTACATCACCTGCAGTTCTGCTGCAGATCCGCAGCGGCAAATCCGCTGCAGATCCGCAATAGAAACTGCACCGTGTGCACAGGGCCTAACACTATTAATCTGCAGATAATTCCCATATCTGCAGGTTAATAGCGTATATCTGCAATAAGGTTCCCTTTAAACAAAACACCACCAGAAATGGAGTAAAAAAAACTACTTTTAGGCTATGTACTCACGTATGCAGAAAAAAACAGACTTCTTCCCAGGAAAAACGTGCGGTTTTTATGCGTTTTTTGTACTTTTTTGCGCGATTTTTGCGTGTTTTGGTTGCGTTTTTACAGGAGCATCCTCCTGCTAATAGAATATACTTGGAAATGCGTTTTTCTCTGCAAAATTAATGAACATGCTCCGTTTTTTTCCGCGAATGCGTTTTTTTCGCAGAAATTAACGCATCATGTGCACAAAAATTGCGGAATTCATTTAAAAGAATGGGATGCTTCTTGTATGTGATTTTGAAGTGTTTTTACCGGGTAAAACGCTTAAAAAATGTGAAAAAACCGCTTACGTGGGTACACAGCCTTGATTAGATAGGTAGGGAGAAGTGTAGGGTGTTGTGTAATAAAGCTCATTACAAAGCGGTTAGGGTGTAAGGATAGAAATTTACAGAGGACATTATAGGTACCGGACCATCCCGCTAATGTCGGCAGTGCAGGTGTAAGATTCATTAAGAGGCGCACTGATCACGTAATGAATTAGGCACATCTTATCACTGGTGTGCGCCTTCCCAAAAGTCTACATTTCTGGATTAATTTAGGCCACTAAAGTATTGTAACTTTTGAAGAATTTGGTTGACGGGCTTTACTATATCACTTGCCGCCCATGTTCTTTCTACTTTGGTGTGTCTGACTAAGACTGGGTGAAAATGGCAAAAGCCACAACATTTTTTTAACAACTTTGAGATGTGCACAAATTTTCTGACTTTTCAAAGTGTATTATGCCAGAATTCTATCAAAAATACTTTGATGAATTGTGGCCTAAGTGTATTAGTGGATTCAGTACACAAGTAAAACTAAAGATTCTTAGGCATTTGTCATGTCTGTATATCAATTTTGTGTGACTGTGCACACTGGGGTGTTACTGCAAGAAGGCATGTGATTATAAGCATAAGCAGGTTAAGGCTGACATCTCAGGTAGCATTTGTTGTGTGTAACACTTTACTGTATGGCTGCTAAGTAGTAGAGTTGAGAAAATATGTTCGGAATCGATCACTGAATCTGAGTTTGCCATATTCGTGCCATAATAGTACCAACATATTCGGTCATTTCTACTCCCATTGACTCCAATGACGTTTGGCTGTGTTCAGCGAATATTTCAAATACAATACTTGCCGCTGATCATAATTGGAACCGAATTTTTAAATATTCGATCAACTCTACTAAGACAATTTAAGTTTAGTATGTATGAAATGGTTTATCAGTTGCACCTCGGATGAGCACTACTCACGCTGAATGGTATGTGAGACCTTAGACTCTTTAACAAAAAGATGGGCCACCACTCCTGGGCCAGTGCTTTGCCCCCCCAGGCTAAAATTTGCCAGTCAGCCCCTGTGCAGGTGTCAGGAAACATAGCTGTCAGCATGTGACCACCTTTAGGTTGCTCTTAGGTTACTTCATTGGGTTGTTAACCAAATTTGCAACCCCAAAATGCCAGTTCTGGATCACCCAAAACTGAGCTATAGAAAATTATGAGGACAAAAATCGGACTTTACATCTACCAATGGGGAAAAACTGGAGACCATATGTACCAATAATTTTAAATTTCATGGAACAGTCCAGTCAAATGGGTTCTAATTTTTATAAAAAATTGGCAATTTTGGACATGTTTCGGCACAATCAGAGCAGGGCTTTGCAAGATTGGACACTTGTTACATTATGTGCACACGTTGCGGATTTGCCTGCAAATTTTTCTGCACAGAATCTGCATCTCTTGGCAGAAAACGCAGGTAAAAATCCATGCGTTTTTGATACGGTTTTGATGTGGTTTTAATGCAGATTTGTCTACATTTTTGAAAGCTAATAAAGATATCTTACTTTGACAAACAAAAAAAAAAAAGTGATGTAATTTCCTTCTCCAACCCTTCTTCTTCCATTCTCCATTTTGTAAAAAGAATACAACATGAGTGGACGGTTGCTAGAAGAGCAGAGCGCCCAGCAGAGTGCAGAGCGGACGCAACAGCAGAGAGCGCAGCACTTACGGCTCCACAGGTCATATAAAATAATGCTGTTAGGATTACTTCTACAAATCATCAATCGTCACAAGTAAGCTAAAGTATATGTAAAAAATATTGACATGTCTTTGTTGTTTCACTGTGTTGTGTACTAAACAATAGTTTTATCTTAGGAGCAGCGCAGAAAGAGTAGGAGAGCCCGAAAGATGTGGGTGCACCCAATCGTTGCAGAGCGCACTGTGAAGGGGCACTTTTATGTGCTATACACAGATTTGAGGAGGAAAGTTAATAATATCTAAAGATAATTTCCTAAGTAAAATATGTCCCAAAAAAAGTAATCATATATTAACTAACCATTTTTTCACGTCAAATTTTATTACAGATTTCCTGAAAAATTTGTATCGTTTTGCCGTATACCGATCCCGGCGTTTTACCGACTGCTCGGAATCTTGTCACCCAATCTAACCTTGTCCGATATGGTCATGAGGAAGGCGATCTCTGCTGAGGAAAGGCTGCTCATCACCTTGCGGTAAGTAAATTACTTTTTGTTTGTATGTCATTAAGGCCTCTTTTACACGTCAGTGTGTCCGGTACGTGTGGTGAAAGTTTTCACATGTCCCGGAGACACTGACACACATAGACCAACTCAAATTAATGGGTCTATGCACATGCCAGTGTGTTTTCACGGACCGTGTGTCCGTGCGCAAAACACGCTGACATTTCAGATTTTTACCAGTAGCACGGTCCACAAAGTGTCCCGCACATGTACACACGGAGAACACACTTTGATGTCCTCTGTGTGACACGCATTGGCACTGGTGAAGAAGCGCTACAGGAAGCGCTGTTCCCTGGTGGCAGGTGATGAAGATGCTGTCATCATTCTCCCCTGCTCTGCCGGATTTCAGTGTGATCAGGGAAGAATGGGAGTCGTCTTCAGCACCTGCCACCGTGTAACTGCGCTTACTGTAGCACTTTTTCCCTGCCAGCCATCTGTATGGTAATCATGCAGCACATGGGGGGCACGCGGTTTCCACATGTGTGCCGCACACACACACACAGACACATGGACATGGATATCTCTGGTACTGTTTTTTACAGTACCGGAAATATCATGATGTGTAAAACCAGCCTAAAGGGAACCTGTCAGCATTTTTTGCTGCTATAAGATGTGGCCACTGCCTTTCAGGGCTTATCTACAGCATTCTATAATTAACCCCCTGGGTCAGATGAGCAAGATAAGAAAAATAAGAAAAATAATTTTTATTACATTTACCCGTGGGCGCTATGGTGTGATCTGATCCGATAGGTGTCGCAGGTCCAGCGCCTCCCTTCTTCTTGCGATGCCTCTCTCCTGCTTGCTTCATCGCTCTACTGCGCAGGTGACCTGATGAGGATAGACCAAAGTCCGTAGGTGTGCATGCGCTGGGCCTCTCAGACCTTTCCTCGTGCCTACTCACTGCAGGAATTTGCTCTGCCCTCAACAGGCCAGATAAGTACGGCTGAGCAGTAGAGCGATGAAGCAAGCAGGAGAGCGGCGTCGCAAGAAGATGGGAGTCGCCGGACACGGACCGGTGACTCCCATTTGAGGTGACCGCCCCACGCAGGTGAGTATAGTAAAACTTTTTTTATCTTTCCTGTCGGACCTGGGGCTTATCGACAACATTATAGAATGCTTCAGATAAGATCTGAAAGGCGGTGGCCACATCTTATAGCGGCCATAACTGCTGACAGGTTCCCTTACATTTTTGTGTGACATTTTTAGTAATCTTTTCTTTTCCTTTGCAGATTTCAGGCCACAGGAGAGAGCTATACATCACTACACCTACAATTTAGAGTTGGTAAATCCACCATCTCTCAAAATGTGAGATGCACATGTAACGTGATCTGGCAGAAGTTGCAGCCCATCGTGATGCCTTCCCCAACCGAGGAGACTTGGTTGCAGGTTGCAGCAGGCTTTCAGTCTTTGCACAAACTGCATAGGTGCAGTTTATGGTAAACATGTAGGGGTTCACCAGCCACCACGATCAGGATCACGCTTCTTTAATTATAAGAAGAATTTTCTGTGGTTCTGATGGAGGTGGCTGATGCATATTACAAATTTGTTCCCATTGATGTTTGTGCCTATGGCAGTATTGGGGACTCTTGGGTGTTGCGAACATCACAGATTGGTCTGCAAATTCATTGAGATTGCGGAACGCTTCCAGCCCCACGACCTTTGCCGGGTTCCGCTTATACAGTTCCCTTTGTGATTGTATCGGATGAGGCATTTCCCTTAATGACCACCCTGCTTCGCACATACTCACGAAGGGGACTGGATGCCCGGCGGAGGATTTTTAATTATCGGCTGAGTCGTGCACGCAGATATATGGAATGCACCTTCGGAATCATGACCAGTGAGTGGAGGATCTTTCACACAGCCATCCAGTTGGATACAGACACCATTGACGCTGTGATTAAGGCATGTTGTGTACTCCATAACTATGCTTGGGAGTACAGCTCAGAGGTAGATGTGGAGTACCAGCAGCCAGTATTTAATACAATGCGCAACGTGGGTCTGGGAAGGCCATCCAACTCTGGTGCGTGTGTGCAAGAAACCTTTACTCACTATTTTATGAGTCCAGAAGGTGCCGTGCACTGGCAAGGCTCCTGTGTTGGTTATGTGCAGCCTGACCAGCAGAGAAGGATGGAAGAACATTGACCGACCCAAAAGAAGATAACAAGATCATTGAAAAAATGTATTTTTTGTTTTTCACAAAAAATGTTAACTATATTTTTCTATGATAAAAAAACTATGAATGTTATTTTGATTTGCTTTAAGTTTTTTTTTACTAAGTGTGGTTTGTTATAACAAGTTATAATGATTATCCTCCATCCCATAGTCCTGTGCCCATGTACCCATCATACATATCCTCCATGCTATAGTCCCGTGCCCATATACCATCATATATATCCTCTATCCCATAGTCCTGTGCTCATATACCTATGACACAATCAGCGAAAGAGCCCTTGTACACACCCCTTATGCTAATGTCGAAAAAAAAAATTCAAAGATAACTTTGTTTTAAAACAAATAAAAACATCATGACAAACATTGTCATTTTTTTTTCAATATGAAAACATTTTTTTTAAACTTTTGGCCAAATAAGTAAATTTTTTGACCACAGAACAAGCATGTTACCTTGCTTCCAAGAAGGTGATTGGTCTCTTGGTGGTGAAGCGGGCCTTTTTGTGGCAATGTAAAACTCGGTGTTGCAGACTTTAAACATCTTGAAACGGCTTGATGGATAGTCTGCGACACTTGGCAGAAATCAACTTAACTTTCAACATAAGAATGTAGTGGGCACGAGAACGATGGTGTGTATATATATATTGTGAGAATCATGTGGGAATAGTGGATGAGGGCAGGTATATCTCGCCCAGATTCCTTTCCTATGTGGCCTAGTCTGGTCAGTATCGCACCTGCTTGCTAATGAATAATGGGAGGTGGATATAAAAGGATGCCAGGTGGTTGTGTGAGTGTCTCAGCCTGGGAACACAGAGAGCCTGTCTGTGTGAGAGACACACGTGAGTGGAAGCAGTGCCCACTGCAACTGTGGTTTGGCTGGACGGGAGAAGCCCGCCAGTTGGTAGTTAGGTTGTCCATTGTTTAGTTAGTGCCGGACAGGCAAGGATTTGTTTTATGTTTTATTTCCTTTTGCATTGCTTTCACCGTTAATAAACCTGACCCAGGGTCAGTTATACACGAATCCCAGCTCTGCGCCTGAGTTTCATGCTGAATGCACGTGACCTTTGACCCCAGCAAAGGCGATCCCGGAGTGTTTTATCACATTGTGGTGGAGAACGCGGGCATCACGTTGCAAGCATGAGCATGGAGGACGTGGTGAAAGCGCTGGTACAGTCCACCGCCGTCCAGCAAGAAGCTAATCGGGTGATGATGGCCCAGCTGAAGGAGTTGGTGGACATGACAGTTACCGATCATTCGCTTCTCCAGCAGGTGGCGCAGCGCTTGGCAAGCTTAACTGAGGTTAACCTGGAAGCCGAGTCGAGAGTGATTCACGTGAGTCGGTACTGGCAGAAAAGGACGACAGAAGATGACATCGAGGCATACCTGACCACGTTTGAACGGACGGCGGTGAGAGAAAAATGGCCGAAGGCACGATGGGCCGGCCTGATTGCCCCGTTTCTTTCCGGTGAGGCCCAAAAGGCTTATTATGACTTAGAGCCTGAAGCCGCGCAGGACTTTGACAAACTGAAAGCCGAGATCTTGGCCCGGCTGGGAGTGACGACCGCTGTCCGTGCACAGAGAGTGCATCAATGGACTTATCAGCCAGATAAACCACCGCGGTCCCAGATGTTCGACCTGGTCCACGTGACGAAGAAGTGGCTACAACCCGAGGTGTTGACAGCGCCAGAGATAATCCAGAGAGTCGTCATGGACAAGTACCTGAGAGCTCTACCGCCAGCCCTGAGGAAGTGGGTAAGCCATGGAAATCCTACGACGGCAGATCAACTGGTGGATCTGGTTGAACGTTACTCCGTGGTGGAAGGACTCCGAGACGACGCTACCCCACCTCGTTCTTCATCATCTCCACGTGGAACCGGTAAGACTGTTCCAGGGAGTAGGGGAGATGGAAAAATCCCTAAGACAGTGGGGGAGGAAAACGGGACTGCCCGCACTGCGAGGCCGAGAGTAACGAACTATGGTCTAAGCAAGGGGCCCGTTAGGTGTTTCCGCTGCCAAGAGATGGGACATATTGCTGTGAACTGTCCGGTCACTACTGAACCCATGCAGTGCGATGTCACAGACTCTAAAAACCGCATGTCTATGGTTGCACGGGTAGTGAGTGTGAATGCTGGTCAAAAGGATGTGGAAAAACACTTGTGTGATTTAACTGTTGATGGCAAAAATGTGGTGGCATTGTTAGACTCGGGAAGTGTGGTGACTCTGGTGAAGGCCAGTCTGGTGTCAGCCCTGACTGGACCATCAGACAAATTTTCTGTAACGTGTGTGCATGGAGACACCTGTTCGTACCTCACCACGGTCATATGCATTACTACTTCCTATGGGTCTGTGCAACATAAAGTGGGACTCATCCCGGCGTTATTGCATGATGTTATCCTGGGCCGGGATTTTCCCCACTTCTGGCAATTGTGGGAGAATCAGTTGATGCCCTCGGGTAATAGTGTACATGATTCTTCTCCCAGGGAGCGTGTGGGTCCCGAACCCCTGGAAGAGGTCTCCCCGGAAGACTCTGGGGAAGAGTCTGCGGGATATGACCTGCAGTTCCCGTTTTCAGTCATGGCGGGTGATACGGAGGAGACCGGGGAAGAGGAGGAGGCCGACAGCCGTCCACCTCCCCGTTTGCCGGATTTAGAAGTTCAGAAAGATGACTTCCAAAGCGAGCAAATAAAGGATCCTACACTTTCTCAGGCTAGGACAAATGTAAAAGTGATAAATGGGGTACCCGTAGAACCTGGCTCTAGGCTGGCATATCCTTACATGGTTCTGGAGAATGATTTACTCTATCAGATAGAGAAAAAGGGGGAAGATACGGTGCAACTGTTAGTCGTGCCAAAACCCTACCGGCGGCAGGTGCTGGACCTGGCCCACGGACACGTGATGGGAGGTCACCTGGGAGTCCAGAAAACCACCGAAAGGATATTACACTGTTTTGTTTGGCCAGGCATGCATCACGATATTCGTGTATATTGTGAGTCTTGTCCTGACTGCCAAGCCTCTGCACCTAAGCCCCGGTTCTGTAGCCCTTTGATACCCCTACCTATTATTGAAGTCCCATTTGAGAGGATTGGGATGGATTTAGTTGGGCCCCTTCCACGGTCTGCACGTGGACACCAACATATCCTGGTCATCTTGGATTATGCCACTCGTTACCCGGAGGCCATCCCTTTGCGTAACACGGCCACCAAGACGATTGCCAAGGAACTGGTGCATGTGTTTTGTCAGGTCGGTATACCAAAACAGATACTCACCGACCAGGGGACCCCCTTTATGTCCAGGATAATGAAGGAGCTCTGCCGATTGTTACAAATCGAACCGTTACGCACATCCGTGTATCACCCTCAAACAGACGGGTTGGTTGAACGGTTCAATAAAACTCTGAAGCAGATGCTGAGAAAGGTGATAGACAAGGATGGGAAGAACTGGGACTATTTACTTCCGTATTTGCTTTTTGCCATCAGGGAAGTACCCCAGTCTTCCACGGGATTCTCGCCTTTCGAGTTATTGTACGCCCGACGTCCTCGCGGACTGTTAGACGTTGCAGAAGAAACCTGGGAGGGTCAGGTCACTCCATTTAAAACAGTGATAGATCACGTCACACAAATGCAGGACCGTATTGCGGCTGTTATGCCTATCGTCAAAGAACACATGATACAGGCTCAAGGAGCCCAAAAAAGAATCTATGATAGGGGCGCCAAGATCCGTACGTTTGCACCCGGAGATAGGGTGTTGATCCTGGTCCCCACGGTGGACAGTAAGTTCCTGGCAAAGTGGCAGGGCCCCTTTGAGATCAAGGAAAGAGTTGGTGAAGTAAACTACAAAGTATACCAGGCAGGTAAACGGAAACCTGAACAGATTTATCATGTAAATCTGATAAAGCCCTGGAAGGATCGGTCTGCCTTGTCAGCGGAGCTGGCCCGTCCTGTCTGCTCGCATACCGTACCGGAGGTACGGGTTGCAGAGACTCTCGGAGCGGCAAAAGACTGAGGTCAGGCAGTTTCTACTTCACAACCAAAAGTTTTTCTCAGAAAAACCCGGGCAGACTATGCTAATGAAACATGACATCGTAACGGAACCTGGTGTCACAGTTCATGTAAAGCCCTACCGAATCCCGGAAGCGCGCCGTGAAGCCGTTTCCCGAGAAGTGAAGGCAATGTTAGAGTTAGGAGTCATTGAGGAATCGCACAGTGCGTGGTCCAGCCCAATTGTGCTAATTCCTAAACCGGACGGCACCATCCGGTTCTGCAATGACTTCAGGAAACTGAATGCGGTCTCAAAATTTGATGCCTATCCTATGCCCCGGGTCGACGAGTTAATAGATCGGTTAGGAAAAGCCCGGTATATTACGACCCTAGATCTAACAAAGGGGTATTGGCAGATCCCTCTGGCTGAGGCTGCCAGAGAAAAGACGGCATTTGCTACGCCGGAAGGTTTATTTCAGTATGTGTATATGCCGTTTGGACTGCACGGAGCACCGGCGACCTTCCAGAGACTGATGGATCGAGTCCTGAGGCCACATAGGCAGTACGCTTCGGCCTATTTGGATGACATTGTCATTTACAGCTTGGACTGGGAGACTCATCTCCAGAAAGTACAAGCTGTGATTGACGACCTTTGGGAGGCAGGTCTAACCGCGAACCCCAAGAAATGTCACATCGGGCTAGAAGAAGCCCGGTATTTGGGGTATGTAATTGGGAGGGGTGTTGTTAAACCCCAGGTTGATAAGATTCAGGCGGTTCAGGACTGGCCACAACCTGTCAACAAGAAGCAGGTGCAAGCCTTCCTGGGGATCGCCGGTTATTATCGCCGGTTCATACCCAATTTTGCAGCCATCGCTACCCCCCTGACGGATCTTACAAAAGGGAAAGACTCCGTCATGATTAAATGGAGTTTAGCGGCTGAAGAAGCTTTCCATAGCCTAAAACGGGCACTTTGCTCTCAGCCCGTACTGGTGACTCCGGACTTCCGCAGCGAGTTTGTGGTACAAACGGATGCCTCTGATACCGGTATCGGGGTGGTACTCTCACAAGTGAGGGACGGAGTGGAACACCCAGTCCTCTATCTCAGCAGGAAGCTGAATAAACACGAGCAAAGGTATGCAGTCGTAGAAAAAGAGTGCCTAGCCATTAAGTGGGCTCTAGAGGCCCTCAAATATTACCTGGTGGGCCGAAAGTTCAGGCTGATCACTGACCATGCCCCTCTCAAGTGGATGCACTTGAACAAGGAACGGAATAGTCGGGTGACCCGGTGGTTCCTTGCCCTGCAGGCCTACACTTTTACGGTGGAGCACCGCCCAGGGGTACAGATGGGGAATGCAGATGCCCTGTCCCGAGTGCACTGTTTGGCGGGTGTCATTGCTCGACCAGAGTGGTCTGAGCAGAGGGGGGGGATATGTGAGAATCATGTGGGAATAGTGGATGAGGGCAGGTATATCTCGCCCAGATTCCTTTCCTATGTGGCCTAGTCTGGTCAGTATCGCACCTGCTTGCTAATGAATAATGGGAGGTGGATATAAAAGGATGCCAGGTGGTTGTGTGAGTGTCTCAGCCTGGGAACACAGAGAGCCTGTCTGTGTGAGAGACACACGTGAGTGGAAGCAGTGCCCACTGCAACTGTGGTTTGGCTGGACGGGAGAAGCCCGCCAGTTGGTAGTTAGGTTGTCCATTGTTTAGTTAGTGCCAGACAGGCAAGGATTTGTTTTATGTTTTATTTCCTTTTGCATTGCTTTCACCGTTAATAAACCTGACCCAGGGTCAGTTATACACGAATCCCAGCTCTGCGCCTGAGTTTCATGCTGAATGCACGTGACCTTTGACCCCAGCAAAGGCGATCCCGGAGTGTTTTATCGCAATATATACTTGAGCAAGTGGTAAATCTACATTTAATGTCAGCATAGTTTACATGGTGAATCCTTATGCCAAAAGGAACAAATTTGAGGGATAAGACTTACTAATTTGCAAAGTTCATTTTTCCTTGGCACCCTAGTGTGCACCCATTGTTAATTTAAAAATTGGTATTCAGGGCAATACCCATATGTTGTAGCTGGACCAGAACTGAAAGTTTCAGTCGGTGAGGGGCCCAGTTTTTGTGCGCTGCTTGACTACGAATATTGTGAATACGTGCTGGCTGGTCTAGTGTATCGGTAGTCGGATTCTCATACAGGTGATTGTGGTTTTGGGCGTCCACTACAAATGACCCCCACCAAAATGTCATGCAAAGATGAAATTGGAGCAGGGTCCTCCAAAGCTGCAAGTGTCATATGGACAGTACTCATAAAGATTGACTGCCTATCCAGTGGCAGTGAGCGAGCCTTGCTTTTTACAGTCAAGGCAAAAAAATCAAAATGATCCTCTGCAGTTGATTTTTTAATCAAATCCAGAGTATCATTTGCGATCTTCACTGTATTAGCATCATTTTGTCTTTTACTTTTTTTTTGCTGGGCTCTTCTGCCAACGGATAGGCAGCTCTTTCTCTCCTCGCTGTTACATCTGCTTCTGCTGAAACTGATGCAACAACAGTAGCAGAAGCAGATGTGCCAGCAGCTGCAGACGATGTGGCACACCAGCTGCAGACGATGTGGCACACCAGCTGCAGATGATGTGGCACCAGCTGCAGAAGATGTGGCACCAGCTGCAGAAGATATTCCTGCTGCCTCTTCCGAGTCGTCTTCTTCAGGCCCAGGATGACAAATGTTCCCTTCAGTGCTGTGTAAATAAAAGAAAACAAGTCTTCATTATTAGGGTATGTTTCCACGCTGCGCAGGAGCAGCGCTTTGGTCGCAGCGGAAAGCCCGCTCTGCCCAAAGCGCTGCCCCCTTTTTTATGCGCGATGATAACGCATTGGCTGTATGCAGCATTCAATCCGCAGCCAATTCTGATGTATTACGCCACATGGAAACTAAGGCTATATATATCTATTCTGTTATTTCTAAACACTGTTTTTTGTTCATTACTTTGTAGCTCCATTCATACTGCACCCACACACACACAAATGATACACCATTTGAAAGGTAAACTTGCCCCCTTCAGCAACAAAATAGCCAAACAAACCACACATCCATTATTTGATCACAAAATACAGTTTAAACATTAATTTTCATAAACCTGCAGTAAAGAAAAATGACCTGCAGGTGGCACCACAGTACCCCAAAGCACACTACCACAAAGCTGCTTACAGACATCACAAACAAATCCAAACATTTGTCTTGGGGGCTTTCCAGCTTGTCGAACTGCTTGCCCAGCCTATATTAGCCAAATTGGAGGATTGCACACTTCACTGCAGGTGAGGCACATATGCAAACACATTTGTAAACATGCACTGCCTATTGAATTGCACACTTGCTCCATTCATACTCCTCCCACACAAACAAATGATACACCATTTGAAAGGTCAAATTACCTGAAGGTGGCAGCACACTACCACAAAGCTGCTTACAGACATCACAAACAAATCCAAACATTTGCCTTGGGGGTCTTTCCAGCTTGCTCAAGTGCTTGCCCAGCCAATTTCAGGCACAATGGAGGATTGCACACTTCACTGCAGGTGAGTCACATATGCAAACACATTTGTATACATGTACTGCTTTTTCGGGAATTACTTCACCCCACAAACACAAATGGTGAGTCACATATGCAAACACATTTGTAAACATGCACTGCTTTTTCGCTGATTATTTCAACCCACATACACAAATAATACACCATTTGATAGGTAAACTTGCTGCCTTCAGCAAGAAAAGAGCCAAACAAACCACACATTCATGATTTTATCAATAAATACAGTTTAAACATTCATTTTCATAAACTTACAGAAAGACACAATGACCTGCAGGTGGCACCTCAACCGGAAGACATTTTTTGGCCTCTACTTATCAAACCAATTTATTGTATTACCAATCTCCATATATAAATACCTGTCTGTGTTCATCATCTCATGAAATACAATTACATTTGACCAATGTGTGAAAATTTTGCACGGGGCAAGCTAGTCTTTAATTACGGATTTCTCACTTTACAAACTTACCTCCACAATGTCCTGCTTGTCAATAAAAATTACATTTCTTCAAAGAAAGGGAAATTTTTCTTCTGGGGCGAGGAGCCACTCTTGTTACAACTGGTGAAGAATCTGTGGAACCTGTCCCTGACCGACCGCCACCTCTATTTAATATCTTTTTCTAGAAAAAAAAAAAACACTATTATCAATCTCAGTCCATTTTAAAAAAAATATAATATTAATTGTTAAATAACGTTTATAATTACCAATTTGCAACTGCCTGGAATCCCATCAGGGATATAGCGCCCGAAAGATTTCCATCCAACAAATGTCCCGAAAGTATTTGTCCAATGTATACAATAATGTCATTACGATATTCAAGACCCAAATATTTTAAAAAGAGAAAAAAAAATATATATATATATATATATATATCTATCGCAGAGATATGTCACAAAATACGTAATAAGTAACATTTCCAACATGTTTACTTTACATGGAACCAAAATGTTTTTTTATTAGGAGGGTTAGTTGACCAGCGATTTCTCATTTTTAAAACACCATTTTATTTTATGTACCACATCACATTTGAAGTCACTTTGAGGGGTCTATATGACAGAAAATACCCAAAAGCGACACCATTATAAAAACTGCACCCTTCAAGATGTTCAAAACCACGTTCAAGAAGTTTATTAACCCTTCAGGTGCTTCACAGGAATTTTTGGAACGTTCAAAAAAATGAACATTTAACTTTTTAGACAAAAAAATCACATTAGATCCAATTAGCTTTATTTTACCAAGGGTAACAGGAGAAATTTGACCCCAAAAGTTGTTTAACAATTTGTCCTGAGTACACTAATACCCTATATGTGGGGGTGATGCACTGTTTTGGCGCAAGGCAGAGCTCGGAAGGGAAGGAGCGCCGTTCGAATGTTAAATGCAAAATTGGCATGAATTGACATCAGACACCATATCACGTTTAGAGAGCCCCTGATGTGCCTAAACAGTGGAAACCCCCCCAATTCTAACTCCAATCCTAACCCCAACACTCCCCTAATCCAAACCCTAACCCTAATCCCAGGCCTAACCAGAACCCTAGCCCCAACACACCCCTAACCTTAATCCTAGGTCTAACCAGAACCCTAACCGCAACACCCCTAGCCCTAATCCAAACCCTATCCCTAATACCAACCCTATCACTAATCCAAACCCTAACTCTAATCCCAGGCCTAACCAGGACTCTAACTCCAACACACTCCTAACCCTAATCCTATCCCAAACTAGAACCCTAACCCCAACACACAACCCTAATCCAAACCCTAATCAAAACCCTAATCCTAACCCTAATCCCAACCCTAACCCTAACCATTATTTTGCAATAACTAAGGGGGTGATAAAAGGGGGGTTTGATTTACTATTTTATGGCGGGTATTTATATTTTTTTTCCTTTTTTTATGGTGTTAACAAAAGCGGTTATGCAAAAAATTGCATTGGCTCCCACCCAATTTTGTGCGCCGTAGAGGGAAAGCTGGCAACTGGTAGCAGATGTTTATAGCCTGGGAAGAGGTTAATACCCAAGGATCTTCCCAGCCTATGAATATCAGCCCGCAGCTGTCTGCATAGCCTTTACTGGCTATAAAAGTAGGAGGACCCCCAAAATAAATGTGGGGTCCCCCTATAATTAATAGAGAGGCTATGCAGACAGCTGTGAGCTGATATCATAGTCTAGGAAGGACACCATGGATATTGCCCCCCCCGGCTACAAACACCAGCCTGCAGCCGCCCCAGAAAAGGTGTATCTGTAAGATGCGCCAATTCTGGCACATAGCCTCTCTCTTCCAACTGCCATGTAGTGGTAACATATGGGGTAATAAGGGGTTAATGTCACCTTGCTATTGTAAGGTGACATTAAGCCCAGTTAATAATGGAGAGGTGTCAATAAGACACCTATCCATTATTAAGCCTATAGTATTAAAGGGCTAATAAAACACACAGACATTAGAAACAGACTATTTTAATACAATAATTACACACACTTTTTGACAATCTTTTATTTAACGCCGAATCCAAGCAAAGCCCTCGTTCTCCTGTAAAAAATAAAAAAACAATAGTATACTACCTGGTCCGACGCAGTCCATTAATAACGAGTGTCTCATGACGATTTCCCATGGAGAACAGTCACATCAGCAGATGTGACTGCTCTCCATGGGTACAGCAACACACTGATAGGAGCTAAGGCTCCTGCAGTGTATTACTGTGCATGCGCGAGTTTACTGAAATTCATTCACTCCGGTACTCTCATTTTACGGCACAGCTGTGCAGGAAAATTCTCATGCAGCTCTAGTGCCGTAAGTGACAGCGCGGAGCTGCAAAACTTCGGAGAACTCAGCGATACACTGACAGGAGCATAGCTCCTGGTAGTATATCACCGGCGGACGTGGGAGATCGGCGTGGGACACTCATTTTATTGGATTACGGCGGACCAGGGAATATATTATTGGTTTTTTTTTGGGATTTTTTTCCAGGGGAACGAGGGCTTTGGGGAATTAGGTGTGGTATGTACTGTATGTTGTACTGTATGTACTGTCTGTAATGTATGTTATGTACTGTATGTGTATTGTATGTATTGTATGTCATTATGTGTTTTATGTTTAACTAACATTTGTACTCAGTCGCCGAACGATGGGATCATAATAACTGGATGGGAGCAGTAGACCCATCCGACAACTGAGTACAATCCCTGTCGCACTATCATCGCATGGGGATGGACAGACAGACGCACACAGACAGACACACAGACAGACACATACCAGATCAATCAGACGCCCGACATCCATCCCCATGCGACGATAGGACTCCATGCTCTTTCCAAGATGGTGACTTCCTTCTTCCACAACCACGACAGTACACACTCCGCCCACACACTTCCTCATGCCTGACATCACTTCCCTATGCAGCATTTTTGACACCCTAATCCGCAGCAAAACCGCAGATCATTTTTACATCTCCAGTTTTGCTGCGGATTTGCCAGACTCAAAGGAAGTCAATGGGTGCAGAAACGCTGCAGATTCGCAAAAAGAATTGACATGCTGAGTGAGGAAAATAAAACGCAATTCCGCGCTGATGTTTCTGCAGCTTGTGCACAGCAATTTTGGATTTCCCATTGACAAACATTGGTGCACCCTACATTGCGGATTTGATGCAATTCTGCGCGTTGTGGTAGAAAAACAGAATGAAGCTAACAGCCGAACAGAGAGCAACATGAGTGTTTTCCATACAGTGGGGTGTGATAGACACCGGGGGTGATATGTTATTACCGTTAGCAACCACTAGGGCTGAGGACAATGTTGTGCAGACAGAAGCTCGGACCCAGTGTGATGACAGTGCTCCACAAGGCATACAGGACGACCGGTCGGGTGGTGGTGACTCATTCAGACGGTGACTAGAGTTGAGCGAAACGGGTCGGTCAAATTCATAAGTCGCCGACTTTCGCTGAAGTCGGGTTCCATGAAACGAAACCCGACCATAGCGTGAGGTCGGCCACGAGGTCGGCGACCAGAGCACCAAAGTCGCGTTTCAAATCATGCTTCCAGCGCCCTTTTTCAGTCAATGATGGAGGACGCACATTGAGGGCAACGCGATGACATGGGCATCGGTCACCACCATCTTTGATAAGGGCATGCAAGTGATTGGCTTGCTTTGTGTGGCGTCACAGGGGCTATAAAAGGGCGTGCACGCCGACCGCCATCTCCTGCCGATCTTAGCATTAGGGAGAGGTTGCAGCTGCTGATTCTGAATAAGGGAGAGCGTTAGGCAGGGAAGAACAAAAAAAACTGCTTCTGCTGGTAGCGATTTCCACTGTACAACACAACAGTTTGTGTGCAGTGACAGGGGAGGCTATATTTTTGTGCATCAGCTCTGTTGGTTATTAGGCTGCCTTATAAGGCTCCCTGATAGCTGCATTGCTGTTTGCACACTGCTGTGCAAACTGCTCTTTTAAAAGCAAAAATACTTTTCTTCCTCTTTTCTGCACAGTTACCAAGCGTTCATTTTTCCACACTTTTGTGTGCAGCAGTCCTGCTTATTAGGCTGCCTGCTGCCATACTTGGACTGAGAGCATCATTGTCAGCCTCCTAAAATCTCTAGGGAGCTTCCATTTCTCCCCAATACTAGATACACCTTGTACCTGGTCATACACCTGCCTATTTCAGCCTGTTAAATTGAGGTGTAATCTATAGTTGGCCTGAGATAATAGTTCAGCCTCCTAAAATCTCTAGGGAGCTTCCAATTCTCCCCAATACTATATACACCTTGTACCTTGCTTTACAGTACCATATAGCTGGTGGTATTTTGGGTACATTTTTCCAAAAATGAGGAAGTATGGTGGAAGAGGCTGTGGAAGTGAGCGGGGGTTGCCAGCTGGTACTGATGGTGGTGCATCTGCTGGTAGTGGCAAAAGCACAATAGCACCTAAGGCAGGAGGTGTTGAGCCTGCGTCATCGTCTGGCTCCACAAGGCCTCGAAGGCTCCCTTTTCTGGGAGTAGGTAAACCGCTTTTAAAGCCGGAGCTTCAGGAACAAGTTTTGGCTTACATTGCTGACACAGCCTCCAGCTCTATCGCCTCCTCTTCTGAAGTTTCAAAAAATAAAAGCACTGAGTCAGTGGAGGCTCCTGGTCAGGAACAACACCTTTCCTTGTGTCCACCCCTACCAAAAGTGAAGGATGCCAGTGGATGGCCATGGAACAAGGAGGTGGAATAAGATTCTGCAGGTGAACAACTGGCTACGTCGATGGTGCCGTCAGCAACGATTTGGATTTCTGGATCACGGAGTGAACTACTTATACGATGGACTACTTGCTAGAGATGGGGTGCACCTTACGAAGACTGGAAAACATGTATTTGGAAGTCGCCTTGCTACACTTGTAAGGAGAGCTTTAAACTAGAACAACATGGGAAGGGAAGCAAAAGACCAGAAAAAGCCATACACCTGACAAATGCTATTGAGAACTCTGCTATTAGTAGTGGAAAGGAAGAACAAAGACAAAAGAATCTAATTAATAAAAATATTGGAGAAAGAGAAACCAATCACAAACTAAAATGTTTCTATACTAATGCACAAAGCATGGGCAACAAACAAGGAGAATTGGAACTACTAACACAGGAAAAGAAATATGATGTCATTGGAATCACTGAAACTTGGTGGGACAATACACATGATTGGAATACAAGACTAGAAGGATACAACTTATTTGCAAGAAACAGACTTGATAAACGAGGAGGAGGTGTCGCATTGTATGTTAGAAACGCGTATATCTGCACAGAGATTGAAGCTTCAGAGACTGGGAGTTCTGTGGAAACTGTTTGGGTAAGAATACAAGGACAGAACAATGGAAAGGACACCATTGTAGGCATTTACTACAGGCCGCCTGTGCAAGCCGAAGATATAGATGAACTCTTTATGCATCAGATGGCCAAGTTCTCCAAAAAATATGACATGGTTGTCATGGGAGATTTCAACTATCCAGACATTTGTTGGGAATCTCTCTCAGGCAAAACTAACAGGTCAAGGAAATTCTTATCCTCTCTTGCTGACAACTTTATCTTCCAAAAGGTAAGGGAGAAAACAAGGGGAACTGCTACCTTGGATCTAATCCTTATAAACAGGGAGGAAATGGTTGAGGAGGTAAAAGTGGCTGGGACCCTAGGAGGTAGCGACCATGCTATTTTAGAATTTTGGATAACTAGAGGTGGAAGACCTGTGAAGACTCAGACGTCAAGGTTAGATTACAGAAAGGCAGATTTTAAGGGATTCAGAAAGAGAATTGGAGGGATCCAATGGCTGGATATCCTTAAAGACAAAAATGTCCAGGAAGGATGGGAAATCTTGAAAAATGAAATTCTCAATGCACAGTTGTTAACAATTCCGAAAAGAGGGAAGAATAGGAAGCATTTAAGGAAACCAGGATGGATGAACACAGAACTTAAGCACATGCTAAAAAGGAAGAAAAAAATGTTTATAAAATGGAAAGAGGCAGGCATATCTAAAGAAGAATATAATGCTGTCTGCAGAACCTGCAGGGCACAAATCATATTATCTAAAGCTGAAAATGAACTGAGGCTTGCAAGAGATGTCAAAAGCAATAATAAAGGATTTTGGGGATATGTCAAAAGTAAAAGAAAAGTCAAAGATGCTATAGTATTTTTACAGGATGAAAATGATGAAATGGTAAGACAGGATGTTGAGAAGGCTGAACTTTTAAATTCCTATTTTGCATCTGTTTTCTCTCAGAAAGGAAATGCAACATCAACTGTTATTCACTGTCCTATTAAGGGAATAGAAGAATCCAGGATATCTATAAACAGAAAGATAGTGAGGAAACACTTAGCTAACCTAAATGAATTCAAGTCTCCAGGTCCAGATGAATTACACCCCAGAGTACTGAAGGAGATAGCAGAAGAAATTGTTGAACCCCTCTCCATAAACTTTGAAAATTCTTGGAGAACAGGAGAAGTGCCAGAAGACTGGAGAAGAGCAAATGTTGTTCCTATCTTCAAAAAGGGGAAGAAGGTGGACCCAGGCAACTATAGGCCGGTGAGTCTGACTTCTATACCAGGAAAGATCTTTGAACAAATTATTAAACAACATGTATGTCAATACCTGGATAAGAATGAAGTGATTAAACAGAGTCAGCATGGGTTTGTAACTGATAAGTCATGTCAGACTAACTTAATTTCCTTCTATGACGGTATCACTGATTGGGTGGATCAAGGAAATGCTGTAGATATAGTATATCTTGACTTCAGCAAAGCATTTGACAAAGTCTCTCATACAATCCTTATTGAAAAAATGACTAAGTATGGAATGGACAAGGCAACTGTTAGGTGGATTCATAACTGGCTTAGTGATCGGACCCAAAGAGTGGTCGTAAATGGCTGCACATCCAGTTGGAAGAATGTCTCAAGTGGGGTACCACAGGGCTCTGTCCTGGGCCCTGTATTGTTCAACATCTTTATCAACGATTTAGATGAAGGAATTGAGGGTAAGCTGATTAAATTTGCTGATGACACAAAGCTAGGAGGGATAGCTAATACTAGAGAGGAGAGAGAGAGGATTCAAAAAGATTTAAATAAACTGGAGAAGTGGGCAGCAACTAACAGAATGGTTTTTAACAGGGAGAAATGCAAAGTACTACATCTGGGCAATAAAAATGAAAAAAGCATATATAGAATGGGAGGAATAGGGCTAAGTGACAGCACATGTGAAAAAGACTTGGGTATACTAATAGATCACAGACTGAATATGAGTCAACAGTGTGATGCAGCAGCAAAAAAGGCAAATGCAATTCTAGGATGTATTAACAGAAGCATACAGTCTAGATCACGTGGTCATTATTTCCCTCTACTCCTCTTTGGTCAGACCTCATCTGGAATATTGTGTCCAGTTTTGGGCACCACATTTTAAAAAAGACATCAACAAACTGGAGCAAGTTCAGAAAAGAGCGACCAGAATGGTGACCGGTCTGCAAACCCTGTCTTATGAGGAAAGGTTGCAGGATTTGGGAATGTTTAGTTTGCAAAAGAGAAGACTGAGAGGAGACTTAATAGCTGTCTACAAATATCTAAAGGGCTGTCACATTGTAGAAGGATCAACTTTATTCTCATTTGCACAAGGAAAGACTAGAAGCAATGGGATGAAACTGAATGGGAAGAGACACAGATTAGATATTAGAAAAAACTTTTTGACAGTTAGAGTGATCAATGAGTGGAACAGGCTGCCACGAGAAGTGGTGAGTTCTCCTTCAATGGAAGTCTTCAAACAGAGGCTGGACAGACATCTGACTGGGATGATTTAGCGAATCCTGCTTTGAGCAGGGGGTTGGACCAGATGGCCCAGGAGGTCCCTTCCAACTCTACGATTCTATGATTCTATGATTCTATGATGCGGCAGGCCACACTACAGATTACTCCATGGAGCTCTTTTCACATACCATGCCTGGGTTATCAAGTCAAATCGTGAATTCCCCAGTCCAAGATGAATCTGACATGGAGTGCACTGATGCACAGCCACTGCTAGATTTTTCTGCTGGTACATTCACTCAGAGCAGTACATTGTCCTCGCAGTGTACTGAGCCAGAATCTGACCCTGATGAAACTCAGGTGCCCCTTACACGGTGACACAGAGGAAGGTGCACATGAAATTGAAGAGGAGGTGATGGATGACCCAGTTGTTGACCCAGATTGGCATCCATTGGAAGAGGGTGCCGCTGCCAATAGCTCAGAAGAGGAGGAGGAGGATCCGCAGCATGCATCGACATCGCAACAGCTTTTATCTGGCAGGCCCGTAGCAGTCCAAAAACGGTTTACAAAAACCAAAATAGTTGCAGGACAGCTTGGCCAGACGGTCAAATTAGCACAGCGTGCAAGGCCTCAAAATGTCTTCCATAGTAGGAAGAGTGCAGTGTGGCACTTTTTTGAACAAAGTCCTAATGATCAGGCAAAGCTTATCTGTAAGAAGTGCGCAAAGACCTTTAGCCGAGGGAAAAATCTGAGAAATTTGAATACCAGTTGCATGCTTAGACATTTAACCACCATGCACTTGCAAGCGTGGATGGACTACCAAACCTCACATACCACATGTGCACCTGCTCCGAATGAAGGTAGTCAGCAACGCTACATCGCTTCCCCCACTGTAAGCCCACCAGTTAGCACACCACCAGCAGTAAATGTTGTGGTGTCGTCGCAAGGCCAAAGCAGTCAGGGAATCACAATGTTATTGCTACGAAAGACTGAATCTAGGCCATCAGCAAGACTACCCACATCATCACCAACCGTCTCTCAGTGTGCCATGTCCACCGCTAGTTCCACCATATGCAGCTCTCAAGTCCAGCTCACCCTACCAGAGACTCTGAGTAGGACAAGAAAGTACTCATCCTCTCATCCACGTACACTGTGTTTGAACTCCCACATTGCCAAACTAATCTCATTAGAGATGATGCCCTACCGGTTGAATGAAAGCGAAGCTTTCCGCGAGCTCATGGCCTACGCAGTACCACGCTATGACCTACCCAGTCTGCACTTCTTTTCTCGAAAAGCCATCCCAGCCCTCCACTGCATGTGAAAGACCGCACTGTCCATGCACTCAAGCAATCAGTGAGTGGAAAGGTGCACCTCACAACAAATGCATGGTCCAGTAGACATGGCCAGGGCCATTACGTGTCCATCACTGCGCACTGGGTTAATGTGGTGGATGCAGGGTCCACAGGGGACAGCGGTGGTGGGACAGTGCTGCCTAGCCCACGTATAGGAAACAGTTGGCTGTAGGCATTCGACCCTCCTCCAGAAGCAAAAGCTCGTCCACAGAGCGCAGTCGCACGAGCACTCCATCCGCAGCTGTCAGTGTTGCACACGAGGTGTCCTGCTATCGAACAGCTAGTGGTAAGCGTCAGCAGGCTGTGTTGAAGATGATGTGTTTGGGTGACAACAGAAACCGCGGAGGTACTGGCCAACTACTTGCAGCGACAAACTGAGTCATGGCTGGGCAGACTACATCTTGAGGCAGGCAAGGTAGTTAGTGATAACGGTGGGAATTTTGTGGCAACCATAGCCCTTTCAAAACTCAGACACATACCTTGCCTTGCTCACACCATGAACCTTGTGGTGAAGTGCTTCCTCAATAATTATCCGGAGTTAACAGCCCTGTTCCATAAGGTGCGAAGACTGTGCTCGCACATCCGCCAGTCGCCTGTACACTCCAGTCGTATGCAGAAGCTGCAGCGATTGCTCCACCTTCCCAAGCACCACCTAATTATCGACGTTGCAACAAGGTGGAACTCCACCCTGCACATGGTTCAGAGGCTGTGCGAACAGAGGCAGTATCACGCTTACCCTTATCTGAAGGAGTGTAGCGTGACTGGTCAGCGGTTCCGGCATTGGGGAAGGAACTCAGACCACGGGGCTGTCAGAGGAACCAGTGCAGGAGCACAGCTTGGGAGGTCGCAGGACCTGTGGAGGGGGCGGAGCGCTTGCAGAAGCATTCAGAGGCTGCAGGACCTAGCACCACGTGACCTGTGATGTCAGAGGGGGCGGAGCTTATCGCAGGGACGCTGAAGTGACAGGCAGAGGGCTCAGAGAGCCAGGGGTTTATACAGTAGCGATAGTCAGGCAATCCAGAAGTCATACACAGGAGAATCAATGTGGTAGTCAGGCAGAGCAAGAATGGTCAGGGAAGCAGGAGGTCAGACACGGGTCGGGCTGCACAGTACAAAATCAGAAAGTCAGAGAGTAGTCTAGGGGAGCCAAAGGTCAGAACACGGGTCGAGTAGGACGGTACCAAATCAGGAAGCCAAGAGACAAAAACCAAAATCCAGAACAGGTCATACACCCCACAAACACGGAAACAGGTGAGAGGCACTTAGCAAAGGCAGGGTCGGACACACTCAAGTATGAAGTATAAGCGACAGGGAAGGTTGCTCGCCTGTGGCCATAAATACCCTCCCTGAGACCAAAGAGAGGCTCCAACCATTAACCCTTCACTTGTCAGACAAAAATTCCAGATACCATGATATTAACCCTTCGCTTGTCAGACCAAAATTCCAGATACCATGACAGTACCCCTCCCTCAACGGGGGGCCTCCGGACTCCCAGGTCTTCCTGGGTATCGAGCATGATATGCCCTGACCAGGCGATCTGCGTGCACTGATCTGGCCGGTACCCAGGAATGATCCTCCGGGCCATACCCTTTCCAATGGACGAGGTACTGCAAAGAGCCACTAACCCATCGAGATTGCACAATTTTTTGCACCTCGAACTCCATGTGGCCGTCCACTGATATAGGCGGTGGCAGAGGAGTACGTTCCTCCCTTACTGAACCTACCGGCTTAAGCAAGGACCTATGAAAAACGTTGTGCACCTTCAGGGAGGATGGGAGACGTAGCCGATAAGTTACCGGGTTAATCACCTCCGTTATGACGTAGGGACCAATAAATTTGGGACCCAACTTTGCTGATGGCAATTTTAGCGTTATATTCCGTGTTGAGAGCCACACCTTGTCCCCACAATGCAAGTCCTGACCCGGACCCCTCTTTCTATCAGCAAAACGTTTGTACCTTCCCTGAGCCTTTTCAATACTTGCGCGAACCCTTGACCATAAACCACTGATCTGCCTAACCGAATCCTCTACCCCTGGACAATTTGAGTCCAACCGCGAGAACTGACCAAAATGAGGATTTAATCCAAGATTAATAAAAAAAAAAGGTGACCTACCGGTGGACTGGTTAATTCGGTTATTGAAGGCGAACTCCGCCAATGGTAATGCATCACACCAGTCGTTTTGCAGTGTTGAGGTCAAACATCGAAGGATTTGTTCCAAAGACTGGTTGCTGCGCTCCGTTTGGCCATTACTCTCCGGATGATAGGCTGAGGAAAAAGACAAAGATATCCCCAACTTCCTACAGGACGCTCGCCAAAATTTCGCTATAAATTGTGCCCCCCTATCCGACACGATACTGATAGGTACCCCATGGAGACGAATTATTTGGGAAAGGAAGTGTTTAGAAAGGACCTCAGCAGACGGTAGTTTAGACATGGGTACGAAATGTGCCATCTTTGAAAACCTATCAACTACTACCCAAACGACGGTATTACCCTTGGAGGGGGGGAGGTTGGTAATGAAATCCATGGACAAATGGGTCCATGGTCTTTCTGGAATTGGCAGTGATACCAATTCCCCGGCCGGCCGGCAATGAGAGCTCTTAGAACGGGCGCACACCCCACAGGCCATGACATACCCCTTAATTTCTGAACACATTGATGGCCACCAAAACATTCTCTTTCCCGCCTCATAAGTGGCCGCAATACCTGGGTGGGCCCCCAACTTAGAATCGTGAAACTCTCGTAAGAGCTTGGACCGTAAGACCTGTGGTACAAACCATTTATTAGGCGGTTTGGCCCTTGGAGCTAAAGACTGAGCCCCCACAATCTCCCGCTCCAACTTTGACGAAAGCTCGGCTATTACCACCCCGGGTTGAAGAATGGACGAGGGAGGATCGAGGGCAGAAAGAGGTTCGAAACTTCGTGACAATGCGTTCGCCTTCACGTTCTTAGAATCAGGCCGGAAAGTTATGGAGAACTGGAACCGGGAAAAAAAAAGTGACCACCGAGCCTGTCTGGGAGTCAACCTTTTTGCTGTGTTAATGTACTCCAAATTTTTATGGTCAGTGATAACCGTAATTAGATGTTCTGCCCTCTCCAAAAAATGCCTCCATTCTTCAAACGCTAGTTTTATAGCCAAGAGCTCTCTGTTCCCCACATCATAATTTCTCTCTGCCGGAGAGAACTTCTTGGAAAAAAAAGCAAAAGGTCTGAGATTAGTTAATGTAGCCGATCCTTGAGACAAAACAGCCCCCACCCCCACCTCGGACGCATCTACCTCTACCACAAACGGCTGAGACGGATTAGGCTGCACCAGAACTGGCGCGGACATAAAGCAATTGTTCAGATTCACAAAAGCTTGTTTGGTCGAAAGGGACCAATTCTTTATATCGGCCCCCTTACATGTAAGAGCAGTAAGAGGTTTCACTATCTGAGAAAAACCCTTGATAAACCTTTGATAATAATTTGCGAACCCTAGAAAATGCTGCAGGCCCTTCATTCAGGTCCTGGGGTTGGACCCAATCTGCAATGGCCTGCACCTTCTTGGGATCCATACGAAACCCCTGTGGAGAAATGATCAGCCCTAGAAAAGTTAGCTCCTGCACAAAAAAGGTACACTTTCCTAATTTAACAAACAATTGGTTCTCCCTGAGTCTCTGGAGAACAATCTTAACATGAGATAGGTGAGACTGCTCGTCTGTGGAGAAAACCAAGATATCGTCTAAATAAATGACAATAAAGCGGCCAAGCAGGTCCGCAAAAATCACATTAATAAAATTCTGAAAAACTGCTGGTGCGTTGGCGAGACCGAATGGCATCACAAGATTCTCAAACAACCCTTCAGTAGTAAGAAATGCCGTTTTCCATTCATCCCCCTCTTTAATCCTAATAAGATTATAAGCCCCCCTAAGGTCTAGTTTGGAGAACCATTTTGCTCCCGAGAGCTGATTGCACAGATCGGGAATTAACGATAAGGGATATGCATTTTTAACAGTGATTTTATTGAGTTCCCGAAAGTCGAGGCAGGGACGTAGGCCACCATCTTTCTTTTTAACAAAAAAGAACCCCGCTGCTACTTGAGAGACAGAAGATCTGATATGCCCTTTCCGGAGACTTTCCTTTATATACTCTTTCATTGCCAAACGTTCAGGCCCAGATAAATTAAACAGACGGGCTTTGGGTAATTTGGCCCCTGGGACTAAATCAATGTTGCAATCAAAAGGCCTAAGTGGGGGTAATGCCTCGGCCTCGCTTTCGGAGAACACGTCCTCGATGTCTTTCAGGCACTCCGGAATGCCCTCCAGACACACAGAAGACTCCAAAACAGGATTTGCAGGGGAAACACAACACACAGCTTTATAGGAACAGTCATCACATTTCAGACCCCATTTAACAATTACCCTCCTCTGCCAGTCAATTACCGGGTTGTGCCGCTGAAGCCACGGCATACCCAACACCAACCCTTCAGGTAAATTATCCATAATGAAACATTTCATCTCCTCCGCACGGGAGGAGCCAACCTGTAACACAAAGGTATTGATGGCATAAAGAATCCCCGAACGGGTGAGAGGGGAGGAGTCAATTGCCACGATTTCCAACGGGGTCTCTAACCTGACTGTTCCTATCTTGGCCCTGGAGACGGTGCTGGCACTGACCAGGTTTAGAGAGGAACCACAGTCCACCAAAGCTGTGGAAAAAAAACGACATTTGTCTACCAGCAGTTCAACATCAAGCAACAGCTTGGGGCATGAGGAAAAAGGTACCTGCGGGTCTGGGCAGCCTCCTCGATCACTACCCAGACCTAGAAGTTTCCCGCCGGCTGGGAAGACGAGGGACAGGACGGACAGTCTCTCCTCCAATGTCCTGCTTCTCCACAATAAAAGCACAGCTGTTTATCCCGCCGGCGTCTCCTCTCTTTCTCTTTGATGGATGTGGCACCAATCTCCATGGGTATCGCACTAGCCCCAACTTCCTTGCTCCCAGCGAACAGAGGGGACTCGGAGTGCATCACCCCTCTGGCCCTTAACCGTCGATCCATCCGAACTGCCTGTGTCATGGCATCTTCCAGGGTATCAGGAGGCGGATGCAGGGCTAGGGCGTCCTGAAGGCGTTCTGCTAAGCCCCTACGGAATAGACCGCGGAGAGCCGCATCGTCCCAGGTGACTTCCGCTGCCCACTGCCGAAACTCGGAACAATACCACTCTGCAGAGAGCCGACCCTGACGTGCGCTCATCACCATGTCCTCCGCCAGTCGTACTCTATCAGGCTCATCATAGATACGGTCCAAGGCCTCAAAAAACGCATCCACAGTCATACTTTCTGGTGCGGTGGGTGCTAGCGAAAATGCCCAGGCTTGTGGGGCACCTCGCAACAGGGAGATATCTACCCCCACCCTCTGAAATTCTCCCCCGGATGAGCGAGGTCTCAGGGAGAAAAATAATTTGCACCCCTCCCGGAACGCTCTGAACTCCTTTTTGTCTCCAGAAAAGGAGTCAGGCAGTTTAACCGGGGATTCAGGGGACGTAAGGGATACATCCCTACTCTCGGAAGACATAGCCCCTTGCACAGTATTAACCAGCTGCTGCTGGGTATGAGCTATACTGCGCTGTTCAACACTCATTTTCTGGAACATTTGAGAGAGCTGCTTCACTTGCTCTGACAATGCCTGCATCGGGTCCATGACTGCAGCAGACCCACCACACACACACACGCACAGGTAGTAACAGAAGGATGAGTAGGGGGGAGGAAAAAGTAATAGGGTCGTTTATAATATCATGCTTACCCTTATCTGCAGGAGTGTAGCGTGACTGGTCAGCGGTCCCGGCGTTGGGGAAGGAACTCAGACCACGGGGCTGTCAGAGGAACCAGTGCAGGAGCACAGCTTGGGAGGTCACAGGACCTGTGGAGGGGGCGGAGCGCTTGCAGAAGCACTCAGAGGCTGCAGGACCTAGCACCACGTGACCTGTGACGTCAGAGGGGGCGGAGCTTATCGCAGGGACGCTGAAGTGACAGGCAGAGGGCTCAGAGAGCCAGGGATTTATACAGTAGCGATAGGCAATCCAGAAGTCATACACAGGAGAATCAATGTGGTACAGAGTCAGGCAGAGCAAGAATGGTCAGGGAAGCAGGAGGTCAGACACGGGTCGGGCTGCACAGTACAAAATCAGAAAGTCAGAGAGTAGTCTAGGGGAGCCAAAGGTCAGAACACAGGTCGAGCAGGACGGTACCAAATCAGGAAGCCAAGAGACAAAAACCAAAATCCAGACCAGGTCATGCACACCTCAAACACAGAAACAGGCGAGAGGCACTTAGCAAAGGCAGGGTCGGACACACTCAAGTATGAAGTATAAACGACAGGGAAGGTTGCTCGCCTGTGGCCATAAATACCCTCCCTGAGACCAAAGAGAGGCTCCAACCATTAACCCTTCACTTGTCAGACCAAAATTCCAGATACCATGATATTAATCCTTCGCTTGTCAGACCAAAATTCCAGATACCATGACAGGCAGACTGTAATGCATTTGTGGGAGGCTACACAGGCAGGCAGTTTTAGGGCAGAGATCGAGTTGTCTGTTGTGCAATGGTCGAAGCTGAAAGACCTCTGTAAAGTCCTTCAGTGTTTTGAGGAATGCACACGGCTGGTAAATGCAGATGATGCCATCATAAGCATGAGCATCCCACTTATGCGTCTGCTCATGCAAACTTTGACGCACATTAAGGAGCAGGCGTCTGCAGCCGAGGAGGAAGAGGAGGGAAGCCTTGATGACAGTCAGCCATTGTCTGCTCAGGGAACTCTCCTGGATGAGGTGGAGGAAGAAGAAGAGGAGGATGATGGGGATGATTATTTAGGGGAGAAGGATGCTTCTCAGGGGGCAAGAGAAAATGTTAGCATGGCAAGGTCAGGTACAGGGTTTGTGCGTGACTGGAGGGATGTTGATTTGCCAGAAAGTGCTCCACCCAGCACTTGCAGTGCATCATTGACACCTGGAACATTGGCCCACATGTGTCATTATGCCTTGCAGATCCTAAAAAGGGACCCCTGCATTGCCAAAATGATGAACGATGACGACTACTGGTTGGCCAGCATCCTGGATCCACGCTATAAAGGCAAATTCCAAAACATCATGCCACAGGAGAACCTAGAGCTAATATTGGCTAACAAACAAGCAACTCTGGTAAACTGTTTGAGGCATTCCTAGCACACAGTGGCAGTGATGGTTCTCCCACGAGCCTTAGGGGGCAACATGGAAGAGGTGTTCGTGGTACACACAGCCGAAGTGGTATTGGACACAGGGGTTTCATGACCATGTTGTGGACTGATTTTTCAAGTACCGCTCACACGACTGGTAATACTGCATCAATTGCAAGTGACAGGAGACAGCAGTTGTCAACTATGGTTACAAACTACTTCTCCCATATCGATGTTCTCCCTCACAGGTCATTCCCCTTAGACTATTGGGCCTGTAAACTGGACACCTGGCCTGAATTGGCACAATATGTCTTACAGGAGCTCGCTTGCCCTGCTGCTAGTGTGCTATCCGAAAGAGTCTTCAGTGCTGCTGGATCAATCCTGATAGAAAAAAGGACCCGTCTGTCGACCCAAAATGTTGATCATGTAACCTTCATTAAAATGAACCATGCATGGGTTTCAAAGGATTTTGTCCCACCTTCCCCTGCTGAAACGTAGGTTGCCAGAAAAATGGCTCGCTTTTGTCCTCCTCTTCCTCGAACTTCTCCAATTCCTCCATTTGCAGCTGTTGAATGTCCAACATCAACATATGCCATTTTTTCAACCTCCCAAACTGGGCTGCCTCCCCCCCCCAGGGCCGGGGTCACCACCTGGCGCACGCACCCATGCGAGTGCCGTTGCCCTGGACAGGTGGGTGGGCCCACTCTTGGGCGACGGCACTGGCACAGGGTCCCTCATAGTACAATCAAGTATCTCTGATGGCAGGAGTACACACCCGCCGTCAGACACACCTATGAGGGGCCCTGTGCCAGTACCACCGCCCACGAGTGGGCCCCCCCCTGCTTGCTCAGGGCCCCAGCACTTGCAAAACTTACCTCTCCCTGCTCCACTGCTGTGTAGTCTGGGCTGTTAAATCCTTCACTGGGACTGCCAATACAAATTTGGTGAACTGATAGATGATGGTTAAGACGTAGCTATGCCCTGTCCTGCTGGGCTCTATCTTCAGATGATCAATGGCTTCCATTTGTTATGGACGTCGACTCACAATGAGATGCAGTGGTGGTTTATTATCAGCTTTCACGGTTTTCCTACTCACAGACGTGTGACATTTCTGCCCACATTTTTAAATGTGTCCTCTCATGCCAATCCAATAGAATGGCCTACAGCCTGTGGCTTCTGTCTTTTGCACTCCTAAGTTACCTGATAGATCATGATAGGCAGTGAGGACAATGTCTACATCTCTCCCTGTGATCACAATTTGATGGAGATGAGTAACGGTGATGGGATCCACGGTACTGCGATACAGCAAACCTTTCTTCACAAAGAACTGTTTTCGTTGTCTCTACAAAGTCATTGAGGGTCAGCATCGCCTCTGAGAATTCTCCCGGGAGTTTTTCCCATGATTAGTAATTCCAAAATTTCTGCAATCACTCGACTTTCCGTCTGTACGGCAGATCTGTACATCCATCTGTGCATCCATCCGTCTGTACATCCATCTCGTTTCCTCTTGGGGAGAGTCTGGCCTGTCTTACTGAGACTGAAATATATATGAAGATTGAAAAATACCCCAACAGTGTATACTGGTGTACGCTTCGAATACATTACCCTTTTTCTACTTTTTAGATTCTTGTCTAATCCATACTGAGGCTGTGAGTGTCTTTGTCGGACTCCGGAAATATACACAGAGATTTTTAATGTTTAAACTATGCTATATATACCTGGTATCCGGTGATACTGTACCCTTTCTCAACTTTCTACAATCTTGTCGAATCAATACTGGGTCTGAGACCGTCTGAATCTGCCTCCTGATATAGACATAGATTTTTAATGTGCAAACTATGCTACATATATACCTGTTATCCGGTGATACTGTAACCTTTCTCATCTTTCTACAATCTTGTCGAATCCATACTGGGCCTGAGACCGTCTGAGTCTGCCTCCTGATATAGACATAGATTTTTAATGTGCAAACTATGCTACATATATACCTGTTATCCGGTGATACTGTACCCTTTCTCAACTTTCTACAATCTTGTCGAATCCATACTGGGCCTGAGACCGTCTGAGTCTGCCTCCTGATTAGAGATGAGCGGTGTTCGAGTCGACCTGTTCGCCAAGTTCAAATTCGAGCTGTTTTGGGCGGTGTTCGAGCCGTTCGTCGAACTCGAACACTTTGCTTAAAACTCGGCTGTTCGAGGTTCCGTTCGAGAATGGTTCGTTCACCAAAAGCGTAACTTTATTTTCACATTAATAATGGTTTTCAATGTTAATAGACAGTTTCATGGCATAGTAGCGGTGTCTGTTAGCCAGCGGTGTAGTACACCTGTCAAGGAGCTAAACCATTTGTGTTTCTAATAATTTTTTACCGCATCTTGTCCAGAAAATCCTTTTGGGCCTTGTAGCACTGTTTGCTACTCAGCAGAGGAGCCCACCCGTGAACCTAGCTATGCCGCCTGTTTATGAAAGAACCAACTTTTTACTGCATTTAGCCCAGTTAATACTTTGGGCCTAGTAACTGTGTCTGCTACTCAGCAGAGGAGCCCACCCGTGAACCAAGCTGTTCCGTCTGTTTATGTAAGAACCATTTTTTAACTCCATTTAGCCCAGTGAATACTTTGGGGCTAGTACCTGTGTCTACTGCTCAGCAGAGGAGCCCACCCGTGAACCTAGCTATGCCGCCTGTTTATGTAAGAACTGCGTGCTACTCAGCAGAGGAGCCCAGCTGTTAAGCAAGCTACAGCACCTGTGGTTTGGACACTTAATTTTTTCACATTCTTTCTGGAATGCTGGTTGTCATGGTACCAGTGCTGGGTGACCAGCACTTCTGGGGTTAATGTTTTGATCTCAGTGCAGACTCTTACCTGCACACCTGGGACCTATTATGGTGGCCTCTCATTGGTTCTGGAAAAGCTTCTTATAGTCTCAGGAAGCTCCCATCCCCCGTCAGTTATACTTTCGCCCTTGGCATTGTGTGGTGACCCGAGTGTGTTTGTGCTGTGTTCTGGTTGCTGATTCTCTGTGTACGACTCGGTCTGTTCTCTGGATATTGCTTTGGATTCTGCTTGGTACCTTCTATGTCTGTTTGGTTTTGACTTCTGCTGGCCCTGACTATCCGTTTTGTCTCATCTCTGGTACTTTACTGATATCTCTGTGCATGACCTCCGTTTTGCCTGACTCTGAGTATTCCTGTATAGTGTCCTGCCATCTCTGAAAGCAGGATGCTAAGCCCTGCCCCCTTGCAGTCACATGACCGTAGGTCCTGTGAATGCTTGCTAAAATTCAGCGTCCACAGGTCCTGTGTATCTGTACTTTCCGGCTGTACCTGACCCCGGGCCCCCCTACAGTGCGGGTGAGTCCCTCCTCAGTGGAGGCTGCATACCGGCGCTGACAGGATCCTGACACCGGTTAGGCCTAATTCCGGTTGACCTGCACTTACTGGGAAATCCTCGTTCGTGGGGAAGAACTGGAATCCCAGATCCCCATTACTAACAGGGTTCAGTGGGTTATCCGCACCTGTAAGTGACACACGCTGGTCCTTTCAGTGTAGCGGGCATGCAGCCCCGGACATATAAGGGAATGACAGACCTGTTATTGCTCAATCTCTCGTGCCAAAGCCTCGCGTGTCCCTCTAGTAAGCTGGACGCGGACCGCTGGGGCATGCCGGAGTCTCATTCGTTAACGGAATTAAGCTGACAAATCGCTAGCACAACTAAAAATGACCATGCACCACCACCCACAGAATCGACAAAGCTTGCAATCTGTCCATCCTTTCCGTGGCTGGCATGGTTGAGGTTGCCCGTGTGGAGTCCAATTAAGCCGCAGGCTCCACTCCTGGTGGTGCCCTTCTGGACATTCCTTTAAGGTTCAGCTTTGCAACCATACTGCCCCCGGAAACCAAACACTTTGCCTTCATGGACGCTGTTCGGAGGGTCGTGGGAATAACGCCGCCCAATCGGCAGTTGGCATAATTTGTGGTGAGAAGTCCGACGGTATATGATCGTCTTCGATTTTAGATTTTTTTTATTTTAGATTTTTATTCCAGGCTTTCTTGACTTTATAAGGGCATGACATGCCTATATCTGTGTCTCCTCCTCCACCTCTTTTCTATATGTAGTTGCCCTTTTCCATGTTATTTGTGTCTTCTGAGCATTTTGTCTGCTTTGGGACACCTCTTAAGGTGTCTTGTAATTGTTTTCTATGTGTTTGTGTTTGCCTGCCATTGTTTTCAATGGGGTTCGACGGTGTTCGACGAACGTTCGACGAACTTGCCTCCTGTTCGACGAACCGAACCGAACTCGAACACTAGCGGGGTGGCTCAACACTACTCCTGATATATAGATGTACATTTTTAATGTTTAATCTATGCTATATATACCTGGTATCTGGTGATACTGTACCCTTTCTGCCAGGAAGTCCTCCTCTACACACCACTCTAAGTGTATCATTGACACCTGGAACATTGGCCCACACGTGTGATTATTTCTTGTGGATCTTCTTTTTATATTGTTGTGTGATTCATCCTGAGCATGTGAGAGTCTGTGAGTTACTCCTGCAATTTATATGTAGATTTAAAAATTACCCCAACACTGTATACTGCTCTACGCTTGTGATACATTACCCATTTACTACTTTTTATATTCTGGTCTAATCCAAACTGACCAAGTGAGAGTCTGTTTCTGACTGTGGAAATAAATACTGAGATTGACAACGACCCCTACACTGTACACAGCTGTACGCTTCAGATCCATTACCGTTTTACGGCTTTTTATATTGTGTTGTAATCCATACTGAGCCTGACAGCGTCTGTGTCTGCCTCCTGAAATATATACGGATATTTAGAATGTTTAAACTATACTATATATACCTGGTATCTGATGATACTGTACCCTTTTTCTACTTTTTATATTCTTGTCTAATCCATACTGAGCCTGTGAGCGTCTCTGTGTGACTCATGAAATATATAGGGAGATTGACAATTATCCTTTGACTGTATAGAGCTGTACACTTCTGATACAGTACCATATATCTGATGTTATTTTGGGTACATTTTCTCCAAAATTTGGAAGTATGGTGGAAGAGGCCGCGGACGTGGGCGTGGGGGGGCCAGCTGGTACTGATGGTGGTGGTGCATCTGCTGGTAGTGGCAAAAGCACAATAGCAGCTAAGGCAGGAGGTGTTGAGCCTGCGTCATGGTCTTGCTCCGGAACTCCTGGAAGACTACCTTTTCTGGGAGTAGGTTAACCGCTTTTAAAGCCGGAGCATCAGGAACTGGTTTTGGCTTACATTGCCGAAACAGACTCCAGCTAATATGCCCTCCTCTTCTGAAGTTTCAAAAAATGCAAGCACTGAGTCATCAAGTGCTGGCTCCTGGTCAGGAAGAACCCCTTTCCTTGTGTCCTTCACCCCCAACAAAAGTGAATGATGCAGCAGGCCACACTTCACATTAGTCCATGTAGCTCTTTCTCACATACCATGCCTGGGTTATCAAGTCAAATCGTGAATTCCCCAGTCCAAGATGAATCTGACATGGAGTGTGGGTGGCCAGCCAGGACAGTGGGGTTAATCGGTACCGGGCCGGTGTCTCAGAGGGATGTGTCACGGTGGTGGTGACCCGGTCCGTGGCCCTGGGCGTCCATGCAAAGGGGTGAATAACATTTATAGGTGAATGATACATGACGCCACCTGTGGTTTCTGATCAGATTGACCAGCGCTGCAGTGTCGCTTTTCTGGGACAGATGTTGTGGTGCAGCTAAGATGTAGAAGCCCTGCACAGGTAGGGCCGTAGTCGCAGGGCAGATGAAAGAGTTGGTAGATGGTGTGCAGTGCAGGATGTAGCAGAGCTGTGCGCCAGGCGCAGGAGAAAGATGACAGACACAGTTGTGCAGTTCCTTTACCTGTACTTGGTAAGTGCCGTCCAGGACCGAGAGTACAGATGGAGGAGTTAGTCAGCCTGGAAGCAAATTAGGAATTCTATCCCTGCAGATAGGTAGTGTGGCCTCCATTCTAGCGCTTATCTGAGGTACTCGCAGTACTGAGTTCACTGAAGTTCCCCCTGTTGACTCTCTTTTGAAACTTTCTCGTATGGCAGGCAACCGTAGCCTTTTACTTCTGGCTCACACAAGTCGCTGCTGGGGCCTCCAAGCCTTAGTTGGGAACAGAGCATTTACAGCTGCTACTTCCTCCGGTTTCTGCTGCAGGACCGTCAGTGTCCCTACAAACTCGGAGACCGGAATCCAGACCATGCGCTCCAGCTATGAGTGAGCCTTAACTCTACTCATCCTCCAGCTCCCCTTCTCACGTCCACACACTTCCCCTTCCCTTCACAGACTGCCCTAACTTCCCTCCTCCCGACCACAGAGAGCAGCTCCTCGGCAGTCAGGTTCAGAGCTCTCCCTGCTGGCCTGGAGTGGGAATTGTGTTGTGTGTTGGTTTAACTGCTAGAGAGATCCTTCGTTGCTCCCAAGCATGACATCACACTCCCTAGGAGGAAGGTAATGCCACTGTGACGACTGTACTCCTGGGGACGCCACAAGTGCACTGATGCCCAGCCACTGCTAGATGATTCTGCTGGTACACTGACCCAGACCACATTCCCCTCACGCTCTACACAGCCAGAATCTGACCCTGATGAAGCTCAGGTTCCCCTTCCCGCATACTATACCACCTTACACGGTGACAAAGAGGAAGGTGCAGATGAAAATGCAGGTTCTTTGAGCAGGTGGGGGGGGGCATACTCATGGGCGACGGCACTGGCACAGGGCCCCTCATAGTATGCAAAAGTGTCTCTGCCAGTGGGAGGGCCGCTTGCTCAGGATCACAGCACTTGCAAAGTTGATATACTTACCTCTCCCTGCTCCACCGCCGTGACATCTTCCGCTTATCCTGACAGTGACATTCTGGTCAGAGAGCGCGATGGCATCACGTCTGTACACCCTCTGCCTAAACAGTCCAAGTGCAGAGAGATGGAAGATGGGGACGATGAGGAGTCCAGTCTAGTACAGGGATTCCTTAGCGAGGAGACTTATTTGTTTTAAAGGTTGGGAGCAATTTTTGGGGAACACTATACTCTGGAGAATGATATATGGGGTCCACCATACACTGGAGCATTCCAAAGGTGGACATTAGACACTGGAGCAGCATTTACAGGGCCCATTATACGCTGGAGCATTAGAAATGGGGCCCATTATATATGGAGCATTATTTGGGCCCATAAGACAGTGGAACTTCATCCATGGGGACCAACATATACTGTAGCATTATGTGGAGCTCATCCTATACTGTATCGAACATTATATGGGACCAATGATTCTGTATGGAGAAATATATGGGCCTCATTACTCTGTATAGCGCACTATGCGGTGGCCATAATACTGTATGGAGTAATATACTGTCCATTTTTGGAGCTATTGGAGAAATTAAAATGGATATCAGTCATGTGATGTAAGAAGTGAAGTATTTTTCATTGTACTATACTGCTATTTCTCTGCCGTATCAGAGGATCATGAATTGTGTCATGTGTTAAAGGAGCCCATTGACACTCTTTGGCCCTGGGCCCATGAAAATCTGGAGCCAGCCCTACCCCCCCCACAACTTTAGCCAAATAACCCCCAGTTTTCAATGCCTAACTATTATTATAAGGTAAATTAAGGTTGACAAGCTTAAGTAATAAGAATTGATATTTTTGGCATTAAAATGAGCACTGTAGGTGTGTTTCCTGTCCTCCACTCACTGCCGACTTTTCTTCCCATTGACTTGCATTGGGTTTCGTGTTTCAGTCGGCCTTCGACTTTTCATGATAATCGGCCGATTGCGTTCGACCCGACTTTTGCGAAAGTCGGGTTTCATGAAACCCTACTCGACCCAAAAAAAGGCAAAGTCTCTCATCTCTAGTGACAACAGTGGAAAGGAGAACAGTAAGACTGACTCAGAACTAAGTGGCAAGTCTTAGTCCCGTCGCCGGACGGGTAAAGGCCAGAAAGGGGCTGAACAAACTGCACCCTCTGAGAAGCTAGAGAAAGAAGAGAAGCTCTCCCATTTAACCACTATCACCCGACAACTAGAGGGTCAAGTAGACAAACTGACCACGGAAATGTGCACATGGAAAGAGCGAGCTGACAGTTTGTGCCAGGTAGAAGCGCACCTACGAAACTTGGAGCAAGGGCGTGAAGAAATATGTCAGCAGCTGGCGAAGGAATGTTTAAAGGTGGCAAGTATGGAAGATGCCAACTCCGCACAGTTGGAGCAGCTGCGCCACCTAGAGTCCGAGCTCTTAGAAGTCAAGGCCCTGAGACAAACGGCCGAGCATAGAGTGGATAAGCTGGAGAAAGAAGTCTTGGAGCTCAAAGGTCACTTGACAACGTGGCAAGGTGTGAATAAGACTTTAAGGGAAGATATGGAAGTGCTCAGAGAAGCAGTGAGAGGTCTTCTGCAAGGGGAGAAGGTGGTGGTCAAAGATGTACAGCAGCCATGCCCGAGTGATAACAAGGCGGAGCTGCAAATGCCCATCTTGGCAAAGTGTCCTGAAGAGTGTCAATCTCAGGAAGATTGTGAGCTAAGAGCTGAACAAGACAGTTACCCAGTCATGGCAGATGTCTTGACAGAAGAGTCCGAGGTAAACCAAGAGCCATCCGTCCATGAAGAGAGTGAGTTTTCGCTCTTCAAGTACATGATGGAGGTACCCGAAGACATGCAAGAAGCGTGTGCCAGTGAGGGTGTGCATGATGTTAGGCGTCGGATTTCTGGCGCTGCACAGCAGGAATCCCGAGCCTTGCCTCCGACGGTCTCCCATTCCTCCCCAGCCGCAGAGGAGCTTGCTCAGCAAACTCGTCGGTCCCAGCGCTCTGTCCAGACCAGCTCCGTGGGTTTGCTTGCTGCTGCCACCCCTGGTTCAGCTTTGGCAATGCATGCTGTTCAGCAGCAAGATCCTCCAGGGACTAAGTCCTCATGTCGGGCCACTGAGCATGCCTGTGGAGTGATCTCTCATTGGAGATCAAAGGTCATGTGCTCAGGTCCTGCTCGTGTTCGGATTGGCCCATCCGAGAAGCAAGGAGGATCACGGACGCCTGCGGCTATAAAAGGTTCGCATGGCCGCTCGGCCATGCGCTAAGATAGACTCAAATAGTTTGGTGTGTATGATGATGGATGCATGTATCTGGGGTCTGACTCATTATGAAACCCCTATCCTTTGATACGTCTGTTGTTAGGGTTTAGAGACTGAGTCAGCGCCTGCTAGTGGCTAGCCTGTAAGCCACAGTGCATACCGACCGTCTGCACACTTGCACACCCCATTTATTTGATCCCTGTTGGTATCGCAGTCGCGGTGCCGGGCGCTAGCGGTCTAGAGGGACTTCAGTCCTGCTGTCTAAGGGCTGAGTTCTGTGACGTTACGCTAGCGCTTACTCTGCCGAGCTCTGTGAGCGAAAACAGGCTACGGCATCTATTATTTGCGGTAGTGCGGCTCTAAGTCATAAGAGTTCGCCTCGGTACACCTTGGGTGAGGTTAACCCCGTGTGTGCCGTTATTTCACCGCCATATCGCGTCCGCCATTACCGAGCAGCAGTTAACACCTCTGCACGGTGGACCCCGGGCTGCGAACGCACCTAAACACCATCTTATTATTTGGTGTGTTCCGCCAGCGCTTAACATTATCTTAGCGCCAGGGTCTGGCCGATAATGGCGGATGAACAACGACTGCATAGGTACATCCAGCAGCTGGAGGGTAGGTTGGCAGCGCTAGAGCGTTCCACCTCAGCTGCGGATGTTACCTCGGTCGCCGTTCAGGCAGCTACAGAGGCTGTCGCTCGTGTCTCCACGGCCAGTCCTGCCCCGACCTTGTCCCGCCTCCCGCTGCCCGAGAAGTTCTCAGGGGATAGTGCTTCGTGTAGGGGTTTCGTGAGTCAGTGCTCCATTCACCTAGAGCTGCTGGCTACACGATTTCCCTCTGAGCGGGCCAAGGTGGGATTTATCATCTCCCTCCTGTCGGGCAGGGTCTTGGAATGGGCCACTCCACTGTGGGAGCGTGGGGATCCCCTGGTACAGAGTGCCACCCACTTCTTGGTCGCTCTGAAACAGGTGTTCCTGGGACCTCAGGTCACACATGATACGGCACTCCAGTTGCTGGCGCTAACCCAGGGTTAGTCTTTGGTCAGCCAGTATGCCATCCTCTTCAGAACTCTGGCCTCTGAGCTGGAGTGGCCAGATAAGGTGCTCATACCCATATTCTGGAGAGGCCTGGCTGATCATGTCAAGGACGCCCTGGCCACCAGGGAGGTGCCCACCACCCTAGAGGAGGTCATTACAGTCTCCACCCGGATTGACGTTCGCTTCACTGAGCGAGGGTTGGAGCGCTCCAGGTCCCGCCAACGCTATAAGTTAGCTCCAAATTTTGCCAGACCGCTGGAACCCCTCGGCCCACCGCCTGAGCCTCCAGAGGCAATGGAGGTGTCCCGCACAGGGTCCAGGGCCCGGTCCGTGCGGGTACCCCCAGTCTGCTTCCGTTGTCGGCAGACTGGGCACCACGCTAACCAGTGCCCACAGCGGCCGGGAAACGCCCCCGTCTAGTGGTTATCGGAGGGGGCCTACTAGACACAGCTAATTTCTCCTCCAAGCTCCTGTTTAAAGGGGCGTTAGAGTTTGAGTCTTCCACTCTGATGGTCGAGGTTTGCGCGGACTCTGGGGAGGAGGGCAACTTTATGTCATCTGCCTTCGCTCAACAACACGCAGTCCCTCTGGTCTTGCTACCTCAGCCAGTCACCATTAGGGTGGTGAATGGGGCGACACTCCCGTCCCTAATCACCCACCAAACGGCTCCACTGAGACTCTCACTGTCCGTCTCATCAGGAGATGCTGTCTCTCCTTGTGATGCCAGAAGGTATCGACCAGGTCCTCCTAGGGGTTCCCTGGTTACGGGCCCACTCTCCCCACATAGACTGGTCCTCTGGGAAAATCCTCGCTTGGAGTAAGTCCTGCGAGGGTAGGTGTCTGAGGGACTGCATTCAGGTCGCTACTTCTGAGGTTCCTGCAGATCTCTCCTCGCTTCCCAAGCCATATCGGCAGTATGCAGACGTTTTCTCCAAGAAGGCGGCGGAGATCCTTCCGCCGCACCGCCCTTACAACTGTCCTATTGACCTCTTGCCAGGCGCTGAGCCTCCCCGGGGTCGAGTATACCCCCTATCTCTCCCAGAGACAGAGGCCATGTCGCAGTATATCAGGGAGAATCTGGCAAGGGGATTCATTAGGAAGTGGGTGTCCCCGGCGGGAACGGGATTCTTCTTTGTCCAAAAGAAGAATGGGGAATTACGTCCGTGCATCGATTACAGGGGACTTAACGCCATAACCGTTAAGAACAAGTATCCTCTGCCCCTGATATCGGAACTATTTGATAGGCTACGGGGAGCGAGAGTGTTTACTAAGCTTGATCTGCGGGGAGCCTATAACCTGATTCGCATCCGTGATGGGGACGAATGGAAGACGGCATTTAACACCAGAGATGGGCACTATGAATATCTGGTGATGCCCTTCGGGCTATGTAACGCCCCAGCCGTCTTCCAAAATTTTGTGAACGATTTCTTCCGGGATATGCTTGCCACCTCGGTAGTAGTCTATCTGGATGATATTTATTTATTTTTTCTCCAGATATTGACTCCCACCGGAGAGATGTTCGCAAAGTTTTCGATCTCCTGCGGGCCAACTCCCTCTATGCCAAATTGGAGAAATGTGTGTTTGAGCAGGAGTCCTTGCCTTTCCTGGGTTACATCATCTCAGCCCAGGGTTTGGCCATGGATCCTGCCAAGCTACAGGCGGTGATGGATTGGCAGGAACCCCATTCTCTCAAAGCGGTGCAGCGCTTTATGGGGTTCATAAATTACTATCGCCAATTCATTCCCCATTTCTCAACTTTGGTTGCACCCGTGGTAGCCCTCACCAAGAAGGGTGCGAACCCCAAACTGTGGTCGGAGACTGTCTCCAAGGCTTTCGCCTCCATTAAGTCTCATTTTGCTAGCGCTCCCATTCTACATCGCCCTGATGTAGATAAGCCATTCATTCTAGAAGTGGATGCCTCCTCCGTCGGTGCTGGGGCGGTCCTTTTCCAGAAGGACTCGCAAGGTCGGAAGCACCCATGCTTCTTCTTCTCCAAGACCTTCACACCGGCGGAGAGGAATTATTCCATCGGGGACAGGGAGTTGCTAGCAATGAAGCTGGCCTTCTCAGAATGGAGACATCTCCTGGAGGGGGCTCGCCATCCTTTCCAGGTGTTCACCGATCACAAAAATTTGGTCTATTTGCAGACGGCTCAGCGGCTGAATTCTCGTCAGGCCAGATGGTCCTTGTTCTTCTCCCGGTTCCATTTCACACTACATTTTCTCTCCGGGGAGAAGAACGTCCGAGCCGATGCTCTTTCTCGCTCTGTGGTGTCATCAGAGGAGGAGGAGGAGGAGCCTCGACTGATAGTCCCATCAGAGAGCCTGAGGACCGTGGCTCCGGTTGCTCTTGAGTCTGTACCTCCGGGCAAGACTTTTGTCGCTGTCCATCTGCGACCGGAGGTCCTCTCGTGGGCTCATTCGTCCAGAGTGGGAGGTTATTTCGGGATCAAACGGACCACTGAACTACTGGCGAGGACGTACTGGTGGCCGCATATGGCCCGTGACGTCAAGGACTATATTCAGGCGTGCGTCTCTTGCGCCCAGAATCGGCCCTCTCGGCAGCGGCCCGCTGGGTTACTCTATCCTCTGCCGGTTGCGGACAGGCCCTGGGAGATGGTTGGTATGGACTTTGTGGTGGGTCTGCCCAAGTCCAGTGGCAGCACCGTCATCTGGGTGATCACCGATCATTTCTCCAAGATGGTGCACCTAGTACCACTCTCTCGGCTACCGTCGGCACGAGGCCTAGCAGCATTGTTCATTAAACATGTTTTCCGCCTACACGGCATGCCGGATAAGATTGTCAGCGACCGGGGTCCCCAGTTTGCTTCTCGGTTCTGGAGAGAGCTCTGTTCTCTGCTCAGCATTGAGCTAAATCTCTCTTCGGCCTATCATCCCGAGACGAATGGGTTGGTGGAGAGAGCCAACCAGACCCTGGTGACATATCTGCAACATTTTGTCTCGGCTAGGCAGGATGATTGGGCATCCTTACTGCCGTGGGCGGAGTTCGCCTTGAACAACGCGGTAGCCGATTCTACCGGTCAGACCCCATTTCTCTTGAATTACGGTCAGCATCCACGCGTCCCCGTGCCCATGCCCGTGTCATCCACCGACTCTAGGGTGGCAGACTGGGCGGTGGAAGCACGTGACATTTGGGACCGCACGCAGGATGCTATCCGGGCCTCCAAGGAGAGAATGAGGTCCTCCGCTGATACCCGCCGGCGCCCTGCTCTGACCTTTGCCCCTGGCGACTTAGTGTGGCTCTCTGCCCGTAACATCAGGCTGCGGGTGGAATCCGCTAAGTTCGCACCATGCTACATCGGTCCTTTCAAGGTCCTCGAGCAGATTAATCCTGTGGTCTACCGTCTAGCCCTTCCACCACACTTGGCTATCTCGGACACGTTTCATGTGTCTCTCCTCAAGCCAGTTCACATGTCCCGGTTTTCTGAGCCAGCTGCCAGAACATCAGATCTGTCGTCTGACGAGTTTGAGGTCAATGCCATCGTGGGATGCAAGGTGATGCGGGGCAAAAAGTTTTACTTGGTGGATTGGAAGGGTCATGGTCCAGAGGCCCGGACCTGGGAGCCGGTGGAGAATATCCACGCTCCTCTTCTCATTGCAGAGTTTGAGCGGAGCGAGGCTCAGAGGGGAGGGGGCCCTAGGGTGGGGGGTAATGTTAGGCGTCGGATTTCCGGCGCTGCACAGCGGGAATCCCGAGCCTTGCCTCCGACGGTCTCCCATTCCTCCCCAGCCGCAGAGGAGCTTGCTCAGCAAACTCGTCGGTCCCGGCGCTCTGTCCAGACCAGCTCCATGGGTTTGCTTGCTGCTGCCACCCCTGGTTCAGCTTTGGCAATGCATGCTGCTCAGCAGCAAGATCCTCCAGGGACTAAGTCCTCATGTCGGGCCACTGAGCATGCCTGTGGAGTGATCTCCCATTGGAGATCAAAGGTCATGTGCTCAGGTCCTGCTCGTGTTCGGATTGGCCCATCCGAGAAGCAAGGAGGATCACAGACGCCTGCGGCTATAAAAGGTTCGCATGGCCACTCGGCCATGCGCTAAGATAGACTCAAATAGTTTGGTGTGTATGATGATGGATGCATGTATCTGGTGTCTGACTCATTATGAAACCCCTATCCTTTGATACGTCTGTTGTTAGGGTTTAGAGACTGAGTCAGCGCCTGCTAGTGGCTAGCCTGTAGGCCACAGTGCATACCGGCCGTCTGCACACTTGCACACGCCATTTATTTGATCCCTGTTGGTATCGCAGTCGCGGTGCCGGGCGCTAGCGGTCTAGAGGGACTTCAGTCCTGCTGTCTAAGGCCTGTTTCACACTTCCGTTTTTTCAAATCCGTCAAAATCCGTTGTTTTCCGTAAAAAAACGGATCCGCCATTTTTTGCAGGATCCGTTTTTTTTGTCCCATAGACTTCCATTACGGTTACCGCGGATCCGTCAAAAAAACGGATCCGTTTTTAAAAAAACGGATCCGTTTGCATCAGTTTCCGTCAAAAAAACGGAAACGGATCCGTTTGGCGGACACAAAAACGGAAGTGTGAAACAGGCCTAAGGGCTGAGTTCTGTGACGTTACGCTAGCGCTTACTCTGCCGAGCTCTGTGAGCGAAAACAGGCTACGGCATCTATTATTTGCGGTAGTGCGGCTCTAAGTCATAAGAGTTCGCCTCGGTACACCTTGGGTGAGGTTAACCCCGTGTGTGCCGTTATTTCACCGCCATATCGCGTCCGCCATTACCGAGCAGCAGTTAACACCTCTGCACGGTGGACCCCGGGCTGCGAACGCACCTAAACACCATCTTATTATTTGGTGTGTTCCGCCAGCCCTTAACACATGAGGCCTTTAAAAAGGCAATAAAAGCCTATAGTGTGAACTGGGCCCTGGAGACGAATCAGTTGGTGATACTGGCAGATAGGGAAGTCACAGAGACGCGGGTGACTGTCCTGAAGGAGATGCACCTACAATGTCTCCGCACGAAACAGATGGTCGTGTTGGGTAATAAGAGTCGCTCGACGCCTGGAGTTTGCGAGGAAAGCTCAAAGTCGGCTGGGATATGTGGAAGACATAATTCCGGTACCCAGAAATCTGGTGGGGAAAGTCGTTGGAAGATTTGGAAAGGTGATGCAGGAGATGGTGAATCTATCTATCCGGTGTGAAGAGAGTGAGGATCCCACCTGCTGGTGAAATCCAAGTAGCTGTGGAAGATGACATGGTTCCAGTCATTGTTGCTCGGTGGAAAGCATTGGGAACCTCCGCATGCTCCTGGAATATCGTGTAGCACACCTGAAGGAGATAGAGCAGCTACGATGGGAGGGACTGCAGATGAATAAACAGATGCAGAACATCAGGTGGCATCCACCTGCATCCCAAGATATAAGGACCCGAAGGGATCCTCCAAATGATTAAGTGGCAGGTAGTCGAAGACAAGGATGTCGAGAATCTGCAAGTGGCAATTCTAATCTTAGTAGCATAGGCAGGAGACCCGATGGTGGACATAGCGACAAAGGGTCAGACTCAGACCAGCCAGTTAGCTCGACACGACATGGGAATGATGACCGTACGAACCAGGAGAGCCTATCATTGAGAGAAAGGTTAGGTGGCGGAGCATATGGCAGAAATGTGGAGACTAATAAGGGTATGGTAACACAGTTGGACTGTGACTTAAAGGCCAAAGCTCAAGACCGACTTAAGGACCGCTGGGGGTGGGGGAGGCCTAACAGACGGACTCTGAAACGTGAAAGGATAAAATTCGATAATGTGTTGGTCACAGAGGCATACAGTGACAGTGCTGGACTACGTCTCGGGAGCTGACACTCAAAGACGACTAAGAGGGCCCTCTTGACTGGTAGGGCAAGGTGACATGGGTGCCCGGTCTCGAGGCCCCCGGTTTGTAACAAGTGTTCAACCCCACAAGTTTGAACAGAGGGGGGTATGTGATGCAGTGACCCCTGTGACAGCTAGGGGGTGCTGTATGGCCTTTCCAGGACATGCATGCAGGTGTTTCCTTTATTGTGATGGGGAAATGGTGAGCGGCAGGTTGTGAATGTCCGATATGTATCACAAGGGTGGGTGCCTTGTGATGGAAACTGGAACATGTGTTAATCAGCAGAGGTACTGCTGAGGGTTTGCTGCAGTGTAATAGGGAGAGCTTCCTGGTGGCTGGTGAGATGGGTGGGACCAGTCACCTACAAACCCACCCAGGGGCATGTGTCTGAATGCCCAAAGTATATATGTGTGTATGGTTGAGTGTCTGAAAGGACCTGCAATGAGGTCACAGCCATGTGATCACCTGTGGGTGTGGCTATGTACCATATAATGTGCCTGAGTTCTGGTCACATGGGGAGAGAGTGTGTACTTGAATGGTTCAGGGTGGAAGGTCCTGGAGGGTCTAGGTGTTGGAAGGTGTGCTGCCTTCCTGAATAGCACCTGCTGCGACCTTGGACCTGTTGAGGCCAGTGTGTTGGGAGACCCTGGGAGTAGGGACGGATCCCTGAATAGCACCTGGTGAAGCATGAGTGTTGGACGGTCTCAGGAGGGGACAGACGTCCTGAACAGCACCCGCTGAGGCCCTGGACCTGGTGAGACCGGTGTGTTGGGAGACCCAGGGAGTAGGGTCGGATCCCTGAATAGCACCCGGACAGGCCACGTGTGTGAGCAGAGTCTGTGACGGCCTGCGTTTGGGGAAGCCACTGCCCGGCTGTGGTTCTGTAACCGTGAGGCGGTCTAGTGAATAAGGCACTGTCCGGAACGGAGAGCCCAGTGCGGCCACTTCCCCGAAAGAAAGGACCAACCAAGAGTCGGCGTCTGGAGCAGGAGCTCCTCAGAGGTAACCCCAGACAGGGGGGAAATAACTGTGTTGAGGCTATAGAGCCTGTTACTGGACATGGCACAGCCTGTGTGGCCTCAGAACTGAGAGAGCGGAGCTCTAATGTGAACACTGATCTATCTGATACAAGACTGTTTTCTTTGTGTTGCCTTATATGGTTTATGCTGTTCAATAAACCACATAGACTGTTTAACGGAAAGTGTTCCTGTGTGACGTGAATGCTCTGCCAAGTGAGTGTCCCCCAATACACTCGGTGAGCGCTACCTTACACAGTCCAAAAACACTGCGGAAATGCATCAAAATCTGCAACGTGTGCACATCTATAATAATAAATGCCCTAAGCAGCTTCCGGTTGTAACAACTTCCGTCCAGTTGTAACCGGTGACGTCACCGCACACCTCTTTCCATGTTAACCCTCAACACACACACACTCCTCTCACCTTTCACCATCTCCACTCACTCTTTCACTCCACATACGACCCTTTCTCTCACTCCATCTCTCATACTCACGCCGTCATCGCCGCTGATCCACGATCCCCGACATCTTCTTCCGCCGGCGCCATCCTGGATCCAGACGTCCTCCACGCCGGCGACATGTTCTTGCGGCGACGCCATTTTGGATCGGCGAAATCCCGCGATAGTCAAGATGGCGTCGCCGCAAGAACATGTCGCCGGCGTGGAGGACGTCGGGATCCAAAATGGCGTCGGCGAAATCTCGCGAGATTTCGCCGACGCCATTTTGGATCCCGACGGCATCCACGCCGGCGACATGTTCCTGCGGCGACGCTATTTTGGATCAGCGAAATCCCGCAATACTCAAGATGGCGTCGCCGCAAGAACATGTCGCCGGCGAGGACAACGTCGGGATCCAAAATGGCGTCGGCGAAACTTGCGAGATTTCGCCGACGCCATTTTGGATCCCGACGTCGTCCACGCCGGCGACATGTTCTTCCGGCGACGCCATCTTGAGTATCGCGGGATTTCACGATACTCAAGATGGCGTCGCCGCAAGAACATGTCGCCGGCGTGCACAACGTCTGGATCCAGGATGGCGCCGGCGGAAGATGTCGGGGATCGTGGAGCAGCGGCGATGACGGCGTGAGTATGAGAGACGGAGTGAGAGAAGGGGTCGTATGTGGAGTGAAAGAGTGAGTGGAGATGGTGAAAGGTGAGAGGAGTGTGTGTGTTGAGGGTTAACATGGCAAGAGGTGTGATGCTATCGCATCCTCCTGATGCGATAGCATCGGGCCATAATCTAGTATCCTTAGAATTCTCTGACTATGACTAATTCCCATCCAGCTGGCTCCATATTTCTATAGGTGTTGTATCCTTGCTGCTAAAAGGCAGAGCATTACAAAAACCTTTATGACTTTTCAATGATGTTAGCCTATTATAAATGATATTCCAAAATCTCATTCATTTCCATCAATAAGCAGCAAAGGCCACAAAAAAACAAAGCAGCTCTGGAGGTTTATTGGTAATAAGCATCCAATGTCCAATTCTGTTTAACTTTCTGCACAAACTCGTACATGTCAAAAATCCATCCCATCATTTATTTATCCTGATCTCCCAGAGAAAATATGTAAGATGACATTAGAAATTATGTATCATTCTCGTCCCACAGAAATACCGTCATGAAAAGGGAGAAATATCCTTGAAATATTTCTATTAATTGAATGGCTTTATGGAAGTCAAAGGACTGTGAATCCTCAGCCAAATATATTAACTCTTCCTATGATTAATAAAACAGCGCAGAAATAAAGCGTCTAGTATCTGATATAGTAATTAATACCAAATAATGTAGATATAGATGTGATTAGCGATTAATATAGGGCCGCTTACTGTGGACTATAGACCTTCAGAGCGCAACATTTTATGATATATTAGGTTATTAAAAGTGTCCATATGGTTAACCATTGCTATGTGGGAGAAAATCCATTTACAGTCAGCTTTTAGAAACTTGAGCAGATCTTAAGTTACTATCTTCTAACCTTGCAATGAATACAAGCTGTTACAAAGTATTCCCAATATTCCTGGTAAGAATAATACCCAGCAGTAAAAATGCATTATGGCTATTTTTTTGAAACAAAAGAGCCATAAGGACATAGACAAACAATGGAGGTATTGTATTTTAGGCTACTTTCACACATCAGGTTTTCGACGTCAGGCGCGATCCGGCGTCGTGCCGGAATGCCGGATCCGGCAAATGTTTTGTAAAACCTGATGTGCCGGATCCGGTTTTCTGCCTGATCCGTCTTGTTCTTGACAGACAAAACCGGATCCGTCTCATCCGGTTCATCCGTTTTTCTATTCGTTTTTCGACGGATTACGCCGGATCTGGTTTTTAAAATTGACCCTTGTGGCCTTCCGAACGGGATTGGCTACTGGAAAACTATATATAGCATGTTCCTACAGCCCTTCTTTGACAGGTTGTAGAGGAGAAAGTGCAGGTTGGAGAGAAGAGCAAGTTACTGGCGAAGATGGATGTTGTCATTGGAAATATTACCACTAGAAGTTCTGTGACGGTTTCAGTAATGAGGGACAATTTTGCACTATACTTTATGTCACCTCAAGGCAGAGTACAAAAACAAAAAATGTTATGTCTTTGGATGTAGGCATTTGTTTGCTGTGTGTGGTCTGCAGAACATTGTTTTCTATGTGTTGTGTGTAGTGTGATGTTGTGTTTCTGCGTATGATGCAAAAAAATTACCAATTGTGAGCCCACTCCAAGTGTCTGTCCACCCCTTCCTTCTTCTTCTGGGAGCTCCTCTTCATCTTGTGAATCCTGTTTTGAAATAAAAGGCAATGAATAGACATATATTACAGAGATGATGGATTTTGGAAATAAAAACTTACCGTCAAACGCTGACGATGCGAGGGAGAGCTCCCAGAAGATGATGTGCTGTCTTCCTGGTGGCCACACTCCATGCCTGTGGGTGGTGTTCCAGCTGCTGCCATTGCTGCTGCTGCTGCATCTATTGGGCGGCTGTTGAATAAAGAGAAACAAAGGGCCAATGAATATCTTGATATTCAATAGCCCTAGTTTGGAGGAATGGGGGATTTGATAATTACCGTCTCTCATCTGCTGCTGGCCTCCCCTCCTCAGCATGTTCCATTTGCTGCTCCATTTGGGGTGGTGGTGGTGCTGATGGTGCTGCAGTGGTCTCCTGCCTTCTCCTGCTGCGCTTGGTTGCTTTCTTGGGTGGCATGTTGGGTGTGGCTGTGGGTCCCACTGTCTTGCTTTTATATATGTCTTGTGGGCAGAGCTACTGAGCATGCTCAGACCAAAAAAAACGGATCCGGCCACCGGATCCGGATTTCGCCGGATCAGGCACATTGCGGCGCTCATAGGCTTTCATTGTGTGAAAAAGCCGGACGCGCCGGATCCGGCGTGTCCGGCTTTTTCGCCGGAGACAAAAAACGTTACAGTAGCCGTTTTTTCCAGACGCCGGATCGCGACACATTGCCGGATCCGGCGGAAACCGGATGAAACGCATGGCCATCCGGCGCGATCCGGCGCAAATGCAAGTCAATGGGGGGGAAACCGGATCCGGCATTGCATTTCGCCGGATCCGGTTTCTGTCAAAAGCGCCGGATCACGCCTGACGGCGAAAACCTGATGTGTGAAAGAGGCCTAAGAATGTCAATTGGAAAGGAAGGAGGGCAACACAGAATAGAAAGACTGTCTGAAGAAGACTTCTGTATTCATATGCAAGGAATATTTTCAAATGATTGTGCGTGATCAAATTGTCAGACAATGTTGACGGATGTACTTAAAGTGTTATCTTCCCATTCTTTAAAAGAAAACTGACAGCGTATACATGATGCCTGATCCACAGGTATCATGTAGAAGGCACTGGTTGCCTGATTTCACTAATATGTCTGACTCTTAAGATATTGCTGCATTTCAGAGAAAAACATACTTTAGAGCTGGCTGGGGGGACCAAGCTGCACAGGAGACTAGTTGGAAAGTTGTTCCCCAGCGGCTACTCCCCACCTGCTGCCAATGACTGATAGGTCACTCTCTATACACGCACGTTGGGAAAGAACATCACTTCAGGGCAGCATGCCGGGAGAAGCCACTAGGGACTCTCCTGTCCAACTAGTCTCCCATGTAGCTTGATACTTTCAACTTTTAAACTAGGTTTTCCTCTGAAATGTCACAGCGTTTCAGAGTGGAACATACCTGGCTGAGTTCATACAGCCAAAGTCTGATACATGCTATGTCTCAGTAGGGCAGTATGTATCAGCTGTCACATTGCTTTTAAAGGATAATATTGCAAAGTGCTTGTAAAATCAAACAACTTTGCAATTCACCTATTATTAAAAATTTCTTTCATTCTGAAGATTAAAATGATTTTTAAATGAATTGTTTACTGCGTCATTCCTAGGTTGCAGGCCACCGATGCAGCATTTGCAAGCTCTTTCCCGATAAAGCATGTAAGCACTGGCCTGAAGATGGCCGGGATCACTGTAACCCAGTGTTAGCTTCCATTTCAAGTTTAGTACCTTTGCCCTTCTCTGATGTTGCACCGACAAAGCTTCCTCTACTTGCTGAGCAGAGAGAGCACAGTTTGGGCCAACGGTATGATGATGCCGCTGATCCAAACTGTCAATCAAGCAGGAGCTGCTTCTCCTTGTGAGAAGGAAGCTGGGAGACAGGAGAGCAGTGCGCTCAAGAAGGCAAGATAAGACAGCTGTTAATATTATTTAATTTAATATAATTAAAAATTGTTTTTACCCACGAGTAGTGTTGAGCGATACCACCCGATATTGAAAAATATCGGATCGGATTGGATCGGCTGATCTAAAAAAAGTATCGGGTATCGCTGATTCCGATCCCGGAAGTCCCATTAAAGTCAATGGGACAGAAATATCGGAATTAAAAAAAACCCTTTCGGGAGGGGGGAAGAGTGTGGGCGGTGCGTGGGCGGACACTGTGCGTGTCTGTGTGTGCGGGTGGGGACTGTGCGGGCTGTCTGTGGTCTGTACGGGCCTCTCGGGGGGGCCTGTGCCGGCTGCCGGTGGTCTTTACGGCCCTCTCGGGGGGCCTGTGCCGGCTGCCGGTGGTCTGTACGGGCCTCTCGGGGGCCTGTGCCGGCTGTCGGTGGTCTGTGCCGGCTGCCGGTAGTCTGTACGGGCCTGCCGGGGGATATATGCGGATCAGGTAGTATTTGGTGGTTTGTTTCATAGATGACACTGGCTTCGAGGATCAAAGTGACAAGTGATGGTGAGTATGTACTCTATGTTATATGTACTGTATGTCTATATGTATGTATTGTATGAATGTATTGTATGTAGTATGTATGTAGTACTGTATATATGTATGTTGTATGAATGTATTGTATGTAGTATGTATGTTGTATGAATGTAGTATGTATGTATGTTGTATGAATGTAGTATATATGTAGCATGTATGTAGTATGTAGTATGAATGTAGTATGAATGTAGTATGTATGTAGTATGTATGTAGCATGTATGTTGTATGTAGTATGTATGTTGTATGAATGTAGTATGTATGTTGTATGTATGTAGTATGTATGTTGTATGAATGTTGTATGTTGTATGAATGTAGTATATATGTAGTATGTATGTAGTATGAATGTAGTATAAGTATGTAGTATGTATATATGTTGTATGAATGTAGTATATATGTAGTATGTATGTATGTTGTATGAATGTAGTATATATGTATGTAGTATGTATGTATGTTGTATGAATGTAGTATATATAGTATGTATGCATGTTGTATGAATGTAGTATATATATGTATGTAGTATGTATGTATGTTGTATGAATGTAGTATATATGTAGTATGTATGTAAGTTGTATGAATGTAGTATATACTGTATGTATGTATGTAGTATGTATGTTGTATGAATGTAGTATATATGTATGTAGTATGTATGTATGTATGTTGTATGAATGTGGTATATATGTAGTATGTATGTAGTATGTACGTTGTATGAATGTAGTATATATGTATGTAGTATGTATGTATGTTGTATGAATGTAGTATATATGTAGTATGTATGTATGTTGTATGAATGTAGTATATATGTAGTATGTAGTATGTATGTTGTATGAATGTAGTATATATGTATGAAGTATGTATGTTGTATGTATGTAGTATGTATGTATGTATGTTGTATGAATGTAGTATATATGTAGTATGTATGTAGTATGTGTGAATGTAGTATGTATGTAGTATGTATGTATGTGTGTTGTATGAATGTAGTATATATGTAGTATGTATGTTGTATGAATGTAGTATATATGTAGCATGTGTGTTGTATGTAGTATGTATATATGTTGTATGAATGTAGTATATATGTAGTATGTATGTTGTATGAATGTAGTATATATGTAGCATGTATGTTGTATGTAGTATGTATGTATGTTGTATGAATGTAGTATATATGTAGTATGTATGTAGTATGTAGCATGTATGTTGTATGTAGTATGAATGTAGTATATATGTAGTATCTATGTAGTACATATGTATGTTGTATGAATGTAGTATATATGTAGTATGTATGTAGTATATATGTAGTATGTATGTAGTATATATGTATGTTGTATGAATGTAGTATATATGTAGTATGTATGTAGTATATATGTATGTTGTATGAATGTATGTATGTAGTATATATGTAGTATGTATGTTGTATGAATGTAGTATATATGAAGTATGTATGTAGTATGTATGTATATATATATATATATATATATATATATATATATATATTTTTTTTACATTCAACACATTAGCCGGATGATGGGACTACTACTGTCCCATCATTGGCTAATGTGTCAATCACTGTCAGTGTAGCAGGCATCGCCTGATGGGACTTATAGTCCCATCGGACGATGCCTGCACAAACACAAGACTACCGGCAGGCCCACACAGACCACCGGCAGCCGGCACAGGCCCTCGGCAGCCGGCACAGACCACCGACAGCCGGCACAGGCTCCCAAGAGGCCTGTACAGACCACCGGCAGGCCCGCACTGACCGCGCATCATGATGTGCACAGACCGCGCAGCATGATGACATCATTTAAGCAGCCAATCACAGCCATGCCAATAGTTAACATGCCTACATGCCTAACAGGATGTGCCCACACATTCCCATTGGCTGAATCAAATCGAGCGGGCTCATTGCATTATGGAAACTTCCGATTCCGGTATCCGATATAGAAAAAATATCGGTACTCGGTATCGGAATTCCGATACAGCGAATATCGGCCGATACCCGATATTTGCAGTATCGGAATGATCAACGCTACCCACGAGTCATGGTAAGTTCATAAGAGTATCTATGCTACCTTGTGAACATCACATTAAAGATGCACTCCCATTAAAGTTTTTATCCTTTTAATATACTGCTCAAAGAAATAAAGGGAACACAAACAGCCTGTTGCAAATGGAATAGTGTTCACTTTATTTTTTTGAGCAGTATATATTGCAGTCATCATATTACAGTGGGGAAAAAAAGTATTTAGTCAGTCAGCAATAGTGCAAGTTCCACCACTTAAAAAGATGAGAGGCGTCTGTAATTTACATCATAGGTAGACCTCAACTATGGGAGACAAACTGAGAAAAAAAAATCCAGAAAATCACATTGTCTGTTTTTTTTTCATTTTATTTGCATATTATGGTGGAAAATAAGTATTTGGTCAGAAACAAGCAATCAAGATTTCTGGCTCTCACAGACCTGTAACTTCTTCTTTAAGAGTCTCCTCTTTCCTCCACTCATTACCTGTAATAATGGCACCTGTTTAAACTTGTTATCAGTATAAAAAGACACCTGTGCACACCCTCAAACAGTCTGACTCCAAACTCCACTATGGTGAAGACCAAAGAGCTGTCAAAGGACACCAGAAGCAAAATTGTAGCCCTGCACCAGGCTGGGAAGACTGAATCTGCAATAGCCAACCAGCTTGGAGTGAAGAAATCAACTGTGGGAGCAATAATTAGAAAATGGAAGACATACAAGACCACTGATAATCTCCCTCGATCTGGTGCTCCACGCAAAATCCCACCCCGTAGGGTCAGAATGATCACAAGAACGGTGAGCAAAAATCCCAGAACCACGCGGGGGGACCTAGTGAATGAACTGCAGAGAGCTGGGACCAATGTAACAAGGCCTACCATAAGTAACACACTACGCCACCATGGACTCAGATCCTGCAGTGCCAGACGTGTCCCACTGCTTAAGCCTGTACATGTCCGGGCCCGTCTGAAGTTTGCTAGAGAGCATTTGGATGATCCTGAGGAGTTTTGGGAGAATGTCCTATGGTCTGATGAAACCAAACTGGAACTGTTTGGTAGAAACACAACTTGTCGTGTTTGGAGGAAAAAGAATACTGAGTTGCATCCATCAAACACCATACCTACTGTAAAGCATGGTGGTGGAAACATCATGCTTTGGGGCTGTTTCTCTGCAAAGGGGCCAGGACGACTGATCCGGGTACATGAAAGAATGAATGGGGCCATGTATCGTGAGATTTTGAGTGCAAACCTCCTTCCATCAGCAAGGGCATTGAAGATGAAACGTGGCTGGGTCTTTCAACATGACAATGATCCAAAGCACACCGCCAGGGCAACGAAGGAGTGGCTTCGTAAGAAGCATTTCAAGGTCCTGGAGTGGCCTAGCCAGTCTCCAGATCTCAACCCTATAGAAAACCTTTGGAGGGAGTTGAAAGTCCGTGTTGCCAAGCGAAAAGCCAAAAACATCACTGCTCTAGAGGAGATCTGCATGGAGGAATGGGCCAACATACCAACAACAGTGTGTGGCAACCTTGTGAAGACTTACAGAAAACGTTTGACCTCTGTCATTGCCAACAAAGGATATATCACAAAGTATTGAGATGACATTTTGTTTTTGACCAAATACTTATTTTCCACCATAATATGCAAATAAAATGAAAAAAAAACAGACAATGTGATTTTCTGGATTTTTTTTTCTCAGTTTGTCTCCCATAGTTGAGGTCTACCTATGATGTAAATTACAGATGCCTCTCATCTTTTTAAGTGGTGGAACTTGCACTATTGCTGACTGACTAAATACTTTTTTTCCCCACTGTATATAGAACTGTGTAATTACAATTGTTCATTTTTTCTTTCTACACAGGTAATTCTCTTTTCTCTGCTTTATGTAGAAACAGGAAGTCTCTTTTCTCTGTACTTATCATTCCCCTTTTCAACACCCGACCCAGCTTCTCCCTCCTCCCCCTGCCAGGGTCTTTTGCAGAAAATCACTAGTCATGTAGGTTGAATTTACCTCCTGTTTCTACATAGAGCTTAGAAGGATTCAACTAGTAAGTTATCAATCACATGAAATCCTAGACCTAATGTAAAAGAGAAGAATTAATTGAGTAGAAAGGCAAAATGAGCAATTGTAAGTACACAGTGCTATACAATATGATGACTGCAATATACTAAGAGGATAAAAACTTTTCTGGCAGGAGGGCTTCTTTAAGATTCATTATGGTTGAATTATTTACATAAGTTCCCTTTCATTTTTTTTTTTAATGGGGGCGCTGTTATTGCGTCATCCTGTTATATCATTGTGGACTGCCAGGGGCGGACACTCATAGTTTGGGGCCCCTGTGAGAGAAATGTGTCTAGGCCCCCTCCTTCTATTGCAACAAAGCTACAAATATATAGTCAGACACACATACATGTATATATCTTACATTGTCTCCTTTATTATGTACTAGCTGAAGAGCCCGGCGTTGCCTGGGCATAGTAACTAACTACGGTTAGTTATAACAAATTATAATGATTATATCTATATATAAAGCTGAGTGTAGAGCCCTGCCCACTCCGCATAGCCACATTCACTATAATATCCCACATTATCCCGTCAGCCAGAGCTACCGGACTACTACCCATAATATCCCACATCATCCCATCAGCCAGAGCCACTGGACTACTACTCCTAATATCCCACATCATCCCGTCAGCCAGAGCTACCGGACAACTACCACTAATATCCCACATCATCCCGTCAGCCTGGAGTCAGAACCAGAGCGCTGAGTGGAACGGTCCTAACTTCGATTCTGGGGATCCCTTTAAGAGAGGCCTGGCATAACAATCAGAGCGCTGAGTGGATTTGCCCTGACTTCCATACCAATGATCCCTTTAATAGAAGCCTGGGGTGAGAATCAGAGCGCTGAGGGATTTACCCTAACTTCCATACCAGAGATCCCTTTAGGAGATGCCTTGGGTCAGTACCAAAGCGCAGAGTGGATTTTCCCTCACTTCCGTACCGATTATCCCTTTAAGAAGGGACTTGGGTCAGAATCAGTGTGCTGAGTGGATTTGCCATGACTTACATACCAATGATCCCTTTAATAGAACCCTGTAGTCAGAATCAGAGCACCGAGGGATTTGCCCTAACTTCCATACAGGAGATCCCTTTAAGAGAGCCTGGGGTCAGTACCAGAGCATTTGAAAGCAATTGCCCTGACTTCTATACAGGAAATCCCTTTATGAGAGGCCTGGGGTCAGAATTAAAGCGCTGGATGGATTTGCCCTGACTTCCATACCGGAGATCCCTTTAAGAAGGGCCTGGGGTCAGTACCAAACCACCGAGTGGATTTGCCCTAAATTTCATACCAATGATCCCTTTAAGAGACCCTGGGGTCAGAACCACAGAGCTGAGTGGAACGGTCCTAACTTCCCTTCCATACCAGGGATCCCTTTAAGAGAGGCCTGGGGTCAAAACCAAATCCCTGGATGGATTTGCTCTGACTTCCATACCAATGATCCCTTTAAGAGGGAAGATGTGCCTATAGGATGGAGGATGTGTGATGGGGATATGGGCACGGGAGGGGGGATTCATTTCTGTCATGTGCTCTCTGCTCCTTTCAGGGGGGCAGACAATGGCTGGGAGCTTATGTTCCCAGGGATGCTAGATTTCTCCCACCATGTCAGTGTCTGCTGAGGTGTTGTCAAGTGGGAAAACTGTTGGTCATAGCAACCAATCACATCTCACCTTCTTTTGAACAGCTCTGGTGAAATGAAAGATGCTTCGTGATTGGTTGGTGATACACACACACACACACACACACACTTTCATTTTTATATATAGAGATATTGCCATCCCTTATTACACAGTGCCTGCCCCCTCTTGTTTTGTACAGCACCGTCCCTTACATATCGGTTTATATAGACCTTCCTGTCTTGTTAGCTGTATAATGCAATTATGGCTGATGGAGCATGGGAGAGCTTCTTTTCTAATGGAGGAGCTGATGGACTGGTCGTCTGGTCACTGGCTCCTCCATCAGCAGTCATTTTATATTATCTAACAAGAAAAGAGACTATGTAATAAAAAAGGGTGCTGTAAATAACAGAAATAACAAGAACACACTATGTAATAGATAGTACTATACATAACATTAGAGGAAGCGTTGGAAGAAAACAAATTCAGTTAGGACAGCAAAGATCTACCAACCAATAGTCTAGATAAGTAGCGGGCTGGTGAATATCAATATATGTTGATATTCACCAGCCTGCTACAAGAAAACAAATTCGCAAGACGACTTAACTGCATTCAAACAGGCAACACTCGCTTTCAAATCTGCCCTCACCTCTGCTAAACAGGCCTACTTCACAACCCTCGTATCTTCCCTATCCTACAATAGCAGTGCCACAGCTGTGCCTACATCCCGCACTGCGCCACCAATAACTCTCTGGCATACTCACCAGTCCACCCCTCAGGAATCAAGATTACTGGCGACTTTGAATATTCTATCAATTTATTATTGCCTAGCAGTGACACTATCTATTCGGTGAACACAGATTCTTCTTTCAAACAAAGGGCGACTTTTGTGATAAAGGCCGTTGTGGCCGAAACATCAGATGTCGCTTCTTCACCGTCAATAAATTTAGTTCACACTAAGCATAACCAGCGTGTGCAGTGACTCTATATTTTCTATACAATTTGGGGACTATCGGTTCCTTTTCACTAGCACCGTGAACTCAAACCTCCAGGCCGAGTGCTAACCATTTGTATTATCTATGTCCTCTGCTTTTGACACAGTTGACCACTGCCTCCTACTACAGATCATCTCCTCCTTTGGCATCAAAGACCTCGCCCTATTCTGGATCTCCTCATACCTTTCCAACCACACATTTAGTGTCTCCCACTCTCAGACTACCTCCTCATCCCACCCTCTCTCTATTGAAGTCCCCCAAGGCTCTGTTCTAGCACCCCTACTCTTCTCAATCTATGCACTTGGCCAGGGACAACTCACAAAGTCCCATGGATTCCAGTACCACCTTTATGCTGATGGCACTCAGATCTACTTCTCTGGCCGAGACGTTTCCTCTCGGCTGCCAAGAATCCCAGAGTGTATCAGCCATATCCTCCTTCTCTCGCATCCTCAGACTCAATGTGGACAAATCTGAACTCATCATCTTTCCTCCATCTCACAGATCTTTCTTACCTCACCTATCACAATTAACAACATCACGCTTTCCTCTGTACTGGAAGTCTGCTGCCTCGGAGTAACCCTTGACTCTGCCCTGTCCTTCAAACCACACATCCAAGTTCTTTCCACCTCCTGTCCCCTCCAACTCAAAAATATTTCCAGAATCCATCCTTTCCTCAACCGTTAATCTACTAAAATGCTTGTGCATGCCCTAATCATCTCCTGCCTCGACTACTGCGACATTCTTTTCTTTGGCCTCCCTGCTAACACTCTCGCACCTCTTTAGTCCATCCTTAACTCTGGTGCCGGACTAATTCATCTCTCTCATCGCTACTCCCCTCTGCAAATCTCTTCATTGGCTCCCATTCCCTCAGCTCATCCAGTTCAAATTACTAATACTGACCTGCAAGGCCATCTATTACCTGTCTTCTCCATATATCTCTGAACTAATCTACCGATATCTTCCTTCACGTAATCTCCAGTCCTCTCAAGACTTCCTTCTCTCCTCCACACTTATTCGCTCCTCACCCAACCGCCTCCAAGACTTCTCTCGAATATCCCCCATCCTCTGGAATTCTTAGACCCAGCATGTCTGACTATCAACCACAATTAGATCCTTCAGCTGGAACCTGAAAACCCACCTCTTCAGGAAAGCTTACAGCCTGCAATGACCCCGCTGCCTCCTCTCGAGTACCGGAGCTACCGCCTCACCAACACCAGAGCTGCTGCAACCCCCCAACCTACTGTCTCCTTCCCCACCATCCTATAGAATGTAACCCCGCAAGGACAGGGTCAAGTCCCTTCTGTATCAGTCTGTGATTGTTAGTTTGTTTACTGTAAGTGATATCTGTAATCTGTATGTAACTCATTCTCATGTGCAGCACCATGGAATCTATGGTGCTATATAAATAAATAATAACTATAGTTCTCTAGTGATAATCTATTGTTAATACTGTGATTTTATCAAAACTAAGCATCACAGGAATCAGGTTTCTGTCTCTACATTATGCTGCTTTCAGATTAGGTAGCAAAAGCCTGATGATAGAGGCCCTTCATAGATTTTTTACAGTTATTTAAAAGGGAATAATTCAGTATAAAATGTCTTATATTGATATTGATCTTTCGTATGGGAAGGATCTGAGTTGACTTAGATTGTATCGCTTTTACCTTGTGTATTTTTTCATTACAATGTAATTAATTTGAAGTGATAAAAAAGTTTTTTCAATCCAAGAAAGTAAATTAAGAAAAAAAAGCATGGGTATAAAAAATACTGACGTATTTCAAGTCTGGCTGTCAGCCAAACTCGAACTGCATCAGATATTTTCTATGCCAAGCATACTCTTTTAATGACCAATTTGGATGATAAAACGATATCAGGCTGCGCTACTTTAATAAAGAATCATTGGGAACAAGAGGAGTTAAACATTTATTTCCACAACGCATTTCCATGCTGGATTAGTGTCTTTTTCAAGTGAAAAAAACTATTGGAGTCGACAGACCAGGAACCAGATTGAACACCATACAAATATTTGATATGTGAGCTCTATCCACAAACTTTCTCCTATTCTGCAATGCTATTAATTCTTAATTCTTACATTCCTTTAACACATTTTAGAGTTTTATTATTTGGCCCATTTTTGCATTTTTTTTATTTTAATTTTTATTGAAATACATTTTTTCTTACAGGAAAAGGAAAAAAAATGCCATTTTAAATTTTTTATTATCTATCATGACTCAGCTGTTGAGTGACTCAGGACCATGGGCTCCTTCCCTGTCCCTATCACTAGGGGGCGCCCTAGCTTGCCCTATTCCCCGGTATGCTTCTGAAGGTGAAGAAGCAGGGGCCACCATCCTTGCCTTAACTCCTGAATCAGATCTCCGTCTGTTCTCTTCCCCCACCCAGGTTAGAGGGGAGCTGCCGTGCACCGCAGCACGCCAACGCAACAAATAAGTCAATACAAACAAGGGTTGACTGAAAATACTAGGCATGTAAATGTTCACTTGTCTTATCTATTGCATTTTTTCTAGGCTGTATTGGGCATAAATATGTGACTTCAGATTTTGTATTAGTCTAGCCTGATGAAGAGACCTGAGTAGTCTCGAAAGCTTGCAATGTGTTACCATCTTTTCAGTTAGCCATTAAAAGGTATCAACTACTGAGGACTCTCAATCCTGAATATTTTTCTCACTTACATATAACAGAGGAATGCCCCGGGGAGTAGATGGGGAATAACAAAAGTAAGAGGAGGGAAGGGAATTACCGTATCACACTTACAAACCACACAATAGTCACAGATAACTCCTCCAAACTCCTCATATAAACACCTCTCCTCCCAGCCATGCAGCAAAAGCTATCTCTGACATGGGTTTGAATCAGGACCCATATGATATAGGGGATAGGAGTGGCTAACCGTGCTCAGCTGAGAGCTCAGACTCCCAGAGATTCCAACATGGCCGATTAACCCCTGTTCTGCCAAAAGAAATAACGCCATTTAAAAAGTGCTTCTTCCCAGCGCAGGAGTAGGAGCAAACAGACGCTGAGGTCTTCTGGCTCCTCTCTGTTGCAGTGACCCCGTGACACTGTGATTTATAGGTTGTCAATCAATATTGTTCTATAATAAAACTTTAACTTTCAGTTAAACATTTTGCGAGTACATAAAGGGTAAAAGCTCAGGAACGAAGAAATACATACATACTCAGACAAAAGGAAAAGGGGGATATGATATAGAATGTTGTGACCTATTAATATCCATTTCATAGAGATCATATATTAAAATCACAAAATATGCAGTTTATAGTTCTCCTAGGGTTAATAGTGGCTTTAACATATGGTACATCTATAATTCACTGTTGTCCAGAGTTTCTCCATATAGAAGACATACGGTAGTAGATAAATCAGAGAAATATCACCTTTAAAATCTAAATTGGCAGGAAGGACATGGCATACAAAGTGCATAGTGTATGTTAATTACAAGGGTTGTACGCCTGCATTGAGTTTTTTTGGGGAGTGCTAGGGTTTAGTAATAAAGCTTGTGCATAGCACCACCCAATGGACAATTCTAAACATAACAGTTTTATAAACCAAAATGGATTATTTACCACTTTCCTACATTATATATATATATATATATATATATATATAATCTTATATGCGGTATATTTACTGTGCAAGCGCTGTGGACATGCTGCACAACTGTGGGAAATTCTATTTCTCCTCAAGTAGCATCCAGACGAATAGTCAATAAAATTATCCCTCTTTCTCTGGGAGACAGTTTTCAATGACAGCAAGCAGGGGGGTCTTAAAAATCGCGAAAAACTGAAGAATAAAGTGTATTAGAAAAAATGTACATCATAAATATTCTTTATAACAGTATTTTAGATACAAAACCTATTATATTTTGTGAAGAATAGCCTTTATTACATCTTTCAGTGATTTCATAAAATAGATTTTCTGCCTTGGACTGTAGTCATAATTTTCAGGGAATGTGGTAATATTTTGTATGTTCAGGCACCTATTTAAAAATGAAAAGGTTTTATAGCTACAGAAATTGATGGTTTCAATCTTTTTTTTCATGTTGGAAAAGAATAAGTGCTGTATTCCTCCAATGTAATAGGAATCCAAGATGTTAATTGTAATTACAAATCATGATCAAAAAAATTAAGCGTAAATACACTTTGTCAATTAAAGGGGATGTCCTGTCTTTTGAAATCTTCACTGAAGATCGGCATATTACTTTGCAGTAAAAATGGATGTTTGGCCATGTTCACACGCTCAGGATTTGGTCAGTATTTTACATCAGTATTTATAAACCAAACGGGAGTTTCCCTCCCAGTAATAAAGGCTGGATGTGAAATCTGTCAAAAAGTTACAGAAGCTAGCATAAAAAAGGCAAAACTAATTGGGGACTAAGTGTGAGAAGGAAAATAGATAAAAATATTTATGGTAGGAAGGAAAGAACTCTTGACTATGAGTCATGTTAGGCGTGAAAATGTTGAACAGTATCTTTTGTCCAGTGCTTTATTATGGATGTCAGTTTTCAATAATTTAATAAGTGACTTTCTTTCTTACTAAGTGGATGTTAGAATTTTTTTTTATTTTTATAGAGCCATTATATTTTGCAATGTTTTAGAATTCAGGGTATAGCACAAAATGATGAAACAAAAAAAAATGAAAGGAAACAGATCCCTAGTCAAAAAAGCTTACATCTACATTCATATCTGCTGCAAAAATCTGAAGCGGAAACTCATATTTCTGCCTCAGGTTGGTCAGTGTATCTGCTCACAGATTTAATCAACTGTAATTTAATTGAGCACAAGCATGCAAATCGACAGCAGATTTATTATTCTGTGCTTGTTTGTATGAAAATGAAGGGTATATTTCAATTTTTGTGGAATTTCCATAGAATTAGGTGCAAAATCTGAACCTGAATCTCAACAGAATCTTGGGAGTGTGAACATGACCTAAATAAACAATAACTAAATATTTTAAAGGGTTTTTTTTTTTCGATGACCATTGGAGTTTTTGTAGCCAGAATTTAAAAGAAAAAAATCAACTCTCGCCTGAATGAAGAAAGGTGTACCACTTGTTACAGAAAAGTGTATTTTTCCATAATCTGACCAATGAAGGTTTTCAGACGTTCTGCTTGCTTTGCGCTCTTGCACCATCTTGTGTTCATTCCTGTGAGTATACAGAACGGGATATTTTTGATTTACAATTTTGTTAATCATTTTGTTACAAAGTAGAATTAATTCCTGTAAAATAAAATATGCCTGAGTGCAGGTACAGACTGGGAATGAAATTCAGCAATGGCCCATGCTGAGATGGGATATATTACTAATATTACCCTGGGTGGAGAAAAGCAAGATTTACTACAAGACCAATATTTCCAATGATACCCGTGGCCTGCTGGAGTAAGTGACGGAGTCAGCAACTTTGTGCTTCATTACAGCCTTTTAACAGTATGGGTATCTTGAGAATACCGATTCTGTTAACAACACAGCAGACACACAACCCTGGCATTTTCCAGAATTGCCAGTCCGGCCCTGCCTGAGTGTATGTGTAGACGGCGTCTTTAAGATACCGGTGGAACTGCCAAAGTTTTCCTAGGAAAAAGCTTGTGGCTATCATTTCTGCCGGCATCTTTGTCTATACTTACAAGTATATAGAGCAGGCAACTGCCAAACAAAGCTGACTGAAGAACGAACATGTTACGTCCTTTAACCACTTCAAGGATTCCAAACCCTAAAGGTAAAAAGAAGTAACAAAGAACTGGACATGAGCACAGCAATGTCGTTTTAACATTGCAGGGCATGATTTTCATTTTCAGCAGCACAAGGTGGAATCCGACTGACAAAAATGTTGTGTGCTGTTACGGACGTGGTTTGTGGAACCACTGTGTCATGGACTGTGGAGATCCTGGAGGGGAGTGACTAAGCGAACACCTGACTGTTCACTAGAGCCTCTGATGGTGAGGTTAGACTTGGCTCCACTCCAGGACAGACCAATGGATGCGCACAAGCTGGACTCAGAAGACAGACTGGAGGAAGCAGCTGGTAGAGTTTGTATTAGAATGCAGCAGACAATTAGGAAGAGCAGACAATGGGGCAAAGTGCGCCATTTCCGAGAAGTGATCCACGACTACCCAGATGACGGTGCAACCCTCAGATACTGGAAAATCCGTAAAGAAGTCCATAGCTATGTGCTGCCATGGACTAGATGGTATGGGCAACAGCAAGAGAGAACTGGCAGGAAGTTGTCTGGGGATTTTATTGCGGGCACAAATCGGACAGGCAGCCATGTCAGCATAGATCTCTCTCCTCCTGGATGGACCACCAGTAGTGGTGAGAAATAAACTGTAGAGTCTTCCTTTGTCCCGCGTGACCAGCCACCTTGGATGAGTGGCCCCATGACAAAACTCGCTCCTTCTCGGATTCGGCCACAAAGGTCTTCTGTGGGGAAATTCGTGACAGACTGACTGGAGCGACAGTGACCATCTTGGATGGTTCAATGATCAACTGTGCATCCTCCTCTTGATCCTCAGACAGAAAAGAGTGAGAGAGGGCATCGGCACTGACATTCTTGTCACCGGACCTGAAATGTAAAAGAAAGTTAAAGCGGGCAAAAAACAAAGACCACCTAGCTTGGCATGGATTAAGTCACTGGTCGGACTGGATACGCCAGGTTCTTATGGTCCGTGTAGATGACCACTGGATAGACTGCGCCCTCCAGAAGGTATCGCCACTCCTCCAAAGCCATCCTAATGGTGAGTAACTCTCGGTCCCCGATGGAGTTGTTACGCTCAGGAGCATAGAAGGCCTTAGAGAAGAAACTGCAGGACACACGGCGACCCCAGGAGGACTTCTGGGTGAGCACAGCTCCAGCCCCTAACGAGGATGCGTCCACCTCTAGAAAGAATTGTTTGTTAAAATCCGGGCAATGCAGGACAGGAGCGGTAGAGAAAGACCGTTTAAGAGACCGGAAGGCCTCTTCAGCATCGGAGGACCAGTTCTTTGGATCAGCTCCCTTTTGGGTCATAGCAGAGATGGGTGCGGTCAGCGTGGAGAAGTGACGAATGAATTGCCGATAATATTTAGCAAAGCCAAGGAATCGCTGTATTGCTTTGACTCCCACGGGTAGCGGCCATTTAAGGATGGAAGAGACTTTCTCAGGATCCATCCTGAGTCTAGTATCTGAGATAATGTAACCCAAGAAGGGAAGAGAGGATTGTTCAAAAAGGCATTTCTCGTACTCGGCATAGATGCGATTCTCCCTAATACACTGAAGAACTTGCCAAACTGCTCGTCTATAGGAGGCCAGATATGGTGAAAATACCAAAATATCATCCAGATACACGACAACGTAGAAATAAAGCAGGTCCAATACAAGGTTGGAGTGATCCATCCTTCTTAGCGAAGAAAAAGCTGGCCCCAGCAGAAGAGGAGGATTTTTGAATGAGCCCCCTGACCAAATCCTCCTGAATGTAGTCCGACATAGCTTGACTCTTAGCTGGGGACTGAGGGTAAATTCGGCCTCTAGGGGGGTGTAGATCCGGGAATCAAGTCGATAGGGCAGTCATACGGACTGTTGGTGGCAAAGTCTCTGCTTCCTTCTTGTCAAAAAATCAGCAGATGACCAATAGGCAGATGGCAAACCAGGCAGCGATGCCGGACAAGATGAGGTCTTAGCCGGACGTACTGGAGCCAGATACTTCTCATGATAGTAATGTCCCCAGTGGAGCAACTCTCCAGTTCTCCAGTCCAACACAGGTTCGTGCTGTCATAGCCATGGTAAGCCTAAGAGAAAGGCGTGAGACATGTGGTAAGAACATAGAAGACAATCCTCTCAGTATGAAGCATCCCAATACGGACCTCAAGTGGCTCAGTAACCAGACGAGCCATCTCCCGAAAAGTTCACCCATCGACAGATGAAATTGCCAGGGGGTTCTTGAGCAGATGAGCTGAGATTTGGAACCAATCCACTACAGCCTGGAGGATAAAATTTTCGGTTGCCCCGGAATCCAAAAACACCGACTCAACAAACAGGGATTCACCAGTTGTCACGGCCAAAGTAACGGTCGGGGTAGGGAGATGTCTTTTCCATCTAGGGAGGCCTCTCCTACTGACCCTAGATGCCAGAGCTTCTCCGGCTTTACCAGACTCGAATGGAGTGGCCCATGTCTCCACAATACAGGCACTGGCCTTTAGCACATCGATCCCTTAGTCGCTGTCTAGCAAGAGCAAGGTGGTCAATCTGCATGGGTTCAGATGAGTCCTCAACAAGGGAGGGCGAAGGAACAGGCGGCCTTTGAAAAGACGGAGCCAGGTGCCACGGTCCTCTTTCACCTACCACCTCACAGACATGCTCATAGGGTCCCCTCTCTCCCATAATGGATTCAACCACGCCAGGGCCTCACCTCCAAGATGTGACATAAGAAATGCCACCTTTGTTCGGTCTAACAGAAAGTGATGAGGAAGGAGTTCAAAGTGTACCCGGCACTGGTTGATGAACCGGCGATAGAGCTTCGGATTGCCGTCAAAACGTGGTGGAGCTGCGAGTCAGGGAACTGGATCTTGAACTAAGCAAACTGTCTGGGAAGCCTCTGGAGAAGACACAGCTGCTTGAACATGCCTGGAGGGGAGTGACTAAGCGAACACCTGACTGTTCACTAGAGCCTCTGATTGATAGCCTCTGATAGACTTGGCTCCCGATGAATGCCAAGTGCCACTCCAGGACAGACCAAAGGATGCACAGCAGCTGGACCCAGAGGACAGACTGGAGGAAGCAGCTGGCAGAGTTTGTATTAGAATGCAGCAGACAGAGTTTGCATCAAAGTGCAGCAGACAGTTCGCACCTGAGTGCAGCAGACAGTTTGTATCAGAGTGCAGCACTGTTTCTATCACAGTGTAGCTGGCTGGATCTGCATCAGAGTGCAGCAGGCAGGATTTTTACCAGAGTACAGCAGGCAAAATTTGCACCAGAGTGCAGCAAGCAGGATTTGCACCAGAGTGCAGTAGGGACTGGTATGCAACCTTACACAACTTAGACTGCAAAACAAGAAGGTTGCTCAGGCACCTCCTCAGTGGGGAGGAAGCAATATATGCATAACATCCCACAGCTATTGGCTGGGGAGGAAATGGCAAGTGCACTCACTGACCATTTAAGAGGGCGAGAGTGCACACACGCGTGCCCTAAGGACATGGCTAGAGGACTGACTGGAAGCATGCAGAGCATGGGGAAGGGAAGAACTGACCGCAGCACGGGTGAGTGAAGTGACACGCCGGAGACCCTGCCTGTCAGAGCAGGACTCCGGCATGGTACTAACAAGTACATATACACTAAGGGCTCATTTAGCCATCAGTTTTTCTCGTAGGAGTGCTTCCATGTTTTTCACGGATATCACTCGAATCTCTGATAGTCTATGTGGCAGTTCATGTTTGAATTTTTCCTCAGGCCCAGTGATCTGCAAAAAAGCACCAAGACTTATCTGATATTGATCCAACAGTCGGATTAAACTCGCTAATGCAAGTCTATGGATACTTAAAAAATTGGATAGCAGTCAGATGCTATTGGTGTGCTGTCCATTTTTCATGGACTTTTTGATATGAGAAGCTTGAGAAACCTCTGTCAGCTTTTTTTTTTCATCAGAGAAAAACTGATAAAACTCTGACCAAAACTCTGATGAAACTATGATCAAAAACACTGATGAAACTCAGACCAATTTTCTCATACAAGACATCTGAATGAGGCTTAATATAGATTATATTGTTGTTATACTTGGCGCAATGTTATTCTATGAGGCAGCTCAGAGCTGCGATTTTTTTTCCCATGTTGATTCGGCATGAGAAAACAATTGAGTGCATCCAATGATTCGATCGCACTTGCCTCTAGAAATCATACCCCCAAGGCCCATCAAACATGTTGCATCAACAGTTTATCAAAAAAAGAAATGTTTTTGTATATACAGAAGCAAATAATTTATTTTTTTGATAAACCGATGATGCAACATGTTTGATGGGCCTTGGGGGTATGATTACTATAGTGCCACTTTAGATATTTATTCAGTTATGTCTTTTTTGTTTGGGCTTTGTACCCCTTGGTGTTTGCAGCGTCTATATTGCAGTTTATATTAATTAAGTCATATAAGATGCTAATGTTTATCATTATACTTCAATACCTGCATCTTTGGGTAGGCACATTTGCGCTCATTGGTGCTCAGTGTTATCTACATTTGACACCTTCTCTATGTGTTGATGCGTTATATCTGCTCCGTTTTCCGGCTTAACCACGCTTGATATGCCCTTAGTGCCTGTGACTCGTTCATACATGCGCAGTATAGTTTGACCTTATATATCTATTGCGATCTTGATGCATGCGCAGTGCGCACCTGGTCTATTTTGCATCTGACGCTGTTGTTTTTGCGCGTGCGCTGTTTTCTTTTCATTATGGCCTGACCATGTTTTAGTTCTGGTGACGTTCTCCGGACATGCGAAGTGTGGGTGGTCTCATATTCATGGTGCCATCCTGGCGCGTGCGCTATGCGCATTTATTCTATCCAATGTGCGCTTGTTTTTCATTTGATCATGTGACACATACATGTAGTGTGTTTATGGTGTGGGCAAACGCGGTTGTAAGTTTAAGACATGTCTTCATGTTAATGGCCCTGTATGTGAATGTTTGGTTAACTGGGGTGTATTTTACACCAGTATACATTTTGTATCTTGAAACAGGAAATTATCCTTATAACGCAGGTGCCTGAAAAGGTATTTAAGGAGGGGGTTGCTGTGATGCAGGTGCAGCCTCATCTTATGGATAACTTTCCACTGCCATGTCATCTAATATCAATCTCTCCTGATGACCCCGTCCAGGGGGAAACGCATTGAGAGTCAGTTTATTTTATCTGGAAATGAATCATCCATCTTGGTTTACATCACCTATGTGCATTACTACCTGTGGACAGATAAGTACCAGTGTATCTTTAGGACAACTTTTTTGTCCTTGTGATTTATCCATTGTGATATATTAGCTTGTATTATGGTTATAGCTGGCCATGTGAAATACCATATGTGGACAGATTATGATCATATTTTTTGGATGATTTTTTGTCCTTGTGATCTATTCATTCTGACATATTGTGGCACATAGGTGTGCATCATGGTTTTACATTTCAGAGTTTATCAATCCCTATTAGCAAAAAATAATAGGAGAGGAGGGACAGCCGTCAGATGAGCGGGGGCGCCATTCTCGTATTTCTTAGGGTGCCAACCTCCGCATCTAGGTAGGCCATCAGACAGATTTATATTCAGGGACAGATCACCTTTTCTACACCTCGGCTGTGTGTGAATGATGTTCTCCTTAGCACCCCATATGACACTCTTTTGCTTAGAGATTTTTTGCACTTAAAATAAAAGCTATTTTTTAATAGGGTTTTTTCTATGTTAGCCCGAGATCTATGTCCGGCCCATAGATCTTACCAGCTCATTTACATATTTAAAACATTTTGGATTTCTCTGGAATAAGACATTGGATCACAGGTATCACAGTATTATTTTATTCAGTTTTCTATTACCTACATGCCCATATAGATGACTTGGGAAATTTAATTCTACTGACAGATTCCCTTTAATATTCAAAAAGAGGTTCTGCAGAAGCTGAGATGCATACAGCGGAGTCATTTAGTCTTTCTAAGGCTAAGATCACAATACTTTTAATGTATTCAATTAACCGAATGGATTGTGTTTTCTGTAAATGTCAGTGCTATTTAGTATGGGTAAGTGTATTCCACGTCCTGCCCTCAGTTAACCTTCAGGAGATTGTTCGGTCTTTTGAAATACATTTCCTACAGTAAATTTCAGTTTTCTACCACTAATAAGGTTTGCTGTGTTCAGTAAACTGCGGGTGGTTAATAATTGATGGACACAGTTTTTTCTTTCTCAATGCGTGATGTAAATGTCATATGAAATCTAAATTCAAGCTTTTAACATTTCATTAAAAGGTTATGTCCAAAATAGGTCTAATCTTTGGCTTGTTATACTAATCATGGGAACAATCTATTACAAGAGTCGGCAGAAAAATGAAACAGTCCCTGTAAATTACATAAACTGGGATAAGGATAGAGGGAAAAAATATAAAAAAATTTAATTATTTATTACAGAATTATATTCATAAATTTATTTGCGGAGCTGATTATGCTTTAGTACGTAAAGGCAGCAAGTTACAGGGACGGCTAAGCTCTTCTTAGTCCAAACAGCGCAAAAATATTTCTCCTTTTGGATTCAGTCATGAGTCCTTTGCATTCATGAGGACAGCACTCCTCTCACCTCTCTCATCCTACTTCTGACTTAAGGCTGCTGTATCGATCTATACCCTACATCTACTTGCGAACTTTAAGTAAAATAGCTATGTGAGAATTGGGAGTGCAGTCTCCAAAATGCATCAGATAAACCGTATGCGAGTCATCCTTCTTCTCATAACTAAATTCCCGCTCGCTGATTATGTCTTTGGATATAAAATATGATTCTGATGACATACCATCCTACAATACATACAGAACACATTCAGGGAGTGCTGCTTTCCAGAAAGCTTTTGACAATTCTTCCCAGAGTCTTAAAGGTCACCCTTTATTTCGCCTCCCAAAAGTTGCAAAAAATTTGTCAAAGTTGGACTTCTTATTACTTGCTTGTCGCAGTACACTAGAACTAGATTCAAATGCCTTATGCGGCGATGTAGCAGCAACACATAGCAAAACTTGGGGACTCGACAGGTGTTGTGGCCAGAGTCGCCATGTAGCCCAAGCCTTAAGGGCTATACTCATGTTCTTTTATGGGTAAAAGTGATTGTATATTTCATTTTATTGTTTATGACTCACTACCTGGGTTTCTGGCCACCCCTGTTGTCTTGCATTGATGGTCAAACATACACAATACTTACAAGCTCTTTGTGATAGAGCTTGTAAGCACTGTATTGATACTGGCCATGATCGCTGGAGTTCCACTGACACTGCAGAGACAAAGCTGCCCCATATCAGAGAGCACACAGTTCGGGCCTGTGGCACAACCTTGCAGCTGGCCCAAACTAACAATTAATCAGGAGCACACCGATCTCCAACAAGTAGGAAACTGAGAGGTTGGGAAAGATGACTCACTTTAACAAAGCCTAATGGAAAAACTCCAATAACAGTGTCAGCCACAGGACTGTCACACTCTCCCATCAAGGAAGTAGACGTCATAGAGGCAGACTATAAAACTCCTAATGGGCTTTTGTAGAATGGGGGCCAAGCCATAGTTGATCGTTCATCTGCCAAAGGGCTGGGATCATTTTTACCAGACACTGGGTGAAAAAGAGACCAAAAAGTAATGGAAAGGATAGATGCACACAACCGATTTCTCTCCATCCAAGAAAAGACGGTCATATCTTCTGATCCGACTCATGCAAGTGCAGTCCGAAGTTTTCTATGGACCCACAGACTAGCATTTCCAGTATGGTCCACCACTTAAATCAAAATCTGATGTGTCACCGAGTTTTCCTCAGACCACTTTGTCTATTGAAAAAAAAAATCAGACATGTGCACAGCCCCATAGAATAACATGGGCATGAGTGTTCTCCTTGAAAACCAAAACTGGAGACAAACATCAGAAATTTATGTACAGGAAGGAACACTTCAGTCTTTTCTATGGAGCTCCTCTCTTTATGTATGCTGCTGCTTTTCATGCCACAACAACCTTCCTAGACACACTTTGTAACAGCTGTGTTAATGCCTATGCACTTAGGTGCCTGTGGTGACATATTGGCGAAAAGATCAACATTAGGGCTCATTCAGGTCTCTAAGATTTTTCTCATATGCAAAAATCGGTGTGAGTTTCATCAGCGCTTTTGATCAGAGTGTAATTGGCATTTGCTCAGTGTGTCAATTTTTACCATCAAAGATTGGTCAGAGATTCAACAATTTTTCTGGAATGAAAAAAAAATGATAAAAGTTTGTAAACATTCTCGGATCAAACAGTTCATGAAAAACAGCACATGGATGGCACTCGAAATTTGTTCAGTTTTTTCATGGACCCATAGATTTCCTTTGGCAAGATTGATCAATAGACTTACATTGGTGAGATTGATCCGACATTCGGATCACTATCAGGGGACAAAAATTCACGGACATTTGAACAGCCCAAAAGACTAATAGGTACAAGTTCTATCTGTTAAAAAATACGAATAGAACTCATGTGAAAAACTGATATCTGAATGACCCTAGGAGTGTTGTTCTACATTAGGGTACTGGTCTGCTGCTTGATACGTAAAGAAAGAGAAGTCCCAAAAACACAATGTCTGTTTGTGATATGGTGTGCATTGCTTTTTCTTATGTCTCTTCATTGCATGCTGCCATGCCTCCTATATGCATCTAATATGTAGTATTTATTCAAGGACAATAGGAAATGAGTAAGGCTGTGTTCACACATTGTGTTTTTTTCACAGATTTACCAAAAAATCAGCTCAAAAAACGCTTAAAAGCTACCCACTCATTTTAATGCATTTTGCACTTTCTGTGCATATTGATGCGTTTTTTTTCCCCGAAAGAACGCTTTGCGGTAAAAAACGCAGCATGCTCATTAATTTCGCAGTAAATTCCGCATTTCTGGCTATCTTCTATGTGTCTGGGAACGTGCGGAAAAAAAACGCATAAAAACACGTGTTTTTTGTGCAAAAAACGCGCGTTTTCTGGGAAGCAGTCCTGTTTTTATGCAGAAATGATCTGCATATGTGTGCACATAGCCTAACACATCCGTCCAACAATAAGTAAAAATTATTTCATGCTTTATTCAAGATTCATTAAAAATGAATCCAAAAAATATATGACTATGACTAAGGTGTGACATCGGCTGCCCTGTCCGCCGATGTCCCATCAGCGGCGGCACCCGCCGCAGACTCTTCTTACCGGCGCTCCTCCACCTGCACGCTCTCCCGTCCTCGCTCCCCTTCTGCTGCGGTGCCGTGCGCCGTCCTTAGGCCGCAGGCGCGCGCCCGACCGCTCTCGTTACCTGGCGGTGGGCGTCGCTGAGGGGCTGGGCTTCACGACCACTTCCTGGCAATGAGGTATTTCTGGCGTCCTCCCTATGGGGAAGACACCTGGTGATTGTTGTATTTCTGCACAGATATGGCCCCTATAGGTTCTATACTTCTCTTGTCTAGTTGTTTCCTCTGGTCCTGTTCGTGTCTTCCCTGTCTTCGCTCCGTTACCCATTCTCTCTGTCTGGTCCGCCTCACCTCGTCCGTGCATTCCACTTCGAGTCTCCCCTGCCTGTCATCTGTGTTCTTGCTTCCTGCCCGGTCTCCTTCCCTCCCCTGGGTTCTTTCGGTCTCAGCTCGTTCCTTACTATATCTGCCCTGGGGGCATCCCTGTTCCGCTTCTGGTCCTGCTTGTCCTTCGAGCCGTCCCTCTTTGTACCGGCTGTCACGGTCCTGACCCCTGCGGTCTTGTGACTAATGATCCCTGTATAGGGGTCGGTCATCACCTGGCGCGCTCGGCCCAGGGACTCCAGGTCCGTGACCCGGAGGGTCCACTCTCGGACGTAGTCTGCTCCTGAGAGTCACATAAGGGTTCTTGGACACCAGAAACGCATCAGGTTTTTATTTCCTCTTATTCTTGAATCTTTGGCTGAATTTCACCAGCAGGACCCGCACCCAACACTCAGATCTTGACCCTCAACATCTTGGATGACATGGGGTGGTAAGCACACAATTCCCCCCTCTAACTCAAACTATGGATTATTTAGCATGGAGAAATGCAAGACTCTACAGCTGGGCAAGAAAAACAAAAATGATATGTACAGAATGGGAGGAATAGCACTAAGCAACAGCAAGTGTGAAATAGACTTGAGTATATTAATAGATCGCCGATGGAATTTCTGGACGGTTTGCAACCCTACATAGCCTCTACCCAATCAACTGAGGTCTAATCTCATTGCATTCTGGCTACCACTAATGTATATCTGTAAACACCACAATCCACATATTGGAGGAAGATCTGAAATTTGGATCAAAACATCATATAAATATCAGATAGTATTGCAAACCTTGAAAATAGCACCTGCAGAATCTAAATTCCTACTTTCGCGATATGGTCCGCAATGATCTCTGGGTGACCATGTCACAGGTGTGTCAGAATGTGACAGACAGTCATCCTGAACCCAGCTGTGGAAGGTCTTTGCATTTAGCTCAAGCACCTTCTTGATTTTTGCATCTCTATTATGGAGCGCTATCCTTCTCTCTCTAGGACCCAATAGTTACCTCCACCTTCTACTGCTAATAACACACCTGTGTTGAAGGTTTAAATACATTCAATTGCTGCAGCATGGTGCAGGTGTTAGCTCATACTTGCCTCAGACTTGCTAGAAGCTCTAGCAGTCGGCTAGCCTTTCTCTGAGGACCCTTGGAGAATTGCTGGTGTTACATCTTGGTTGACTTCTCAAGCTGTTTTCCCCCATCTGTCTTCCCCATCTGTCTTTAGTTTTAGTGGGGATTGACTAGCGCCCACCCTGTCCCCTCCCTATCCAGGGCCTACCACTAGGGTAAGACAGGGATTAGGTTCCTGCTTGGCAATAGGTGCAGAACCTATATAGGGATTTTTAGGACACAGGGTGGTTTTAGATCTGCCTACGGGTCTCCACTCCCCTTTTCCCTGGTGTTTAGGCTTCCCCCTTCCCTCTTCCTATTGTTGTGCACTTGCTTATCCTTCAGCAAGCGTGACATTAACACCCACCGTACACTTAAAGAGAAAAAAAAACCTGACAATTGTTTTTTTGTGTGTTTTTTTTCGGTGTGGGTTTTGTTTCTTTTTCTGTGTTCATGGATCCTGTTTTTTGGATCGCTGGAGGTGACTGACCTTCGTTCTGAGGTCCAGCAGCAATGACTGCGGCTGCAGACTTCTACTGTTGGAAGCTCTGCGGGTAGGCCGGTCCACCTTGAACCCAAAATTGCCTTCCCGGACTGATTTTCAGAAGGTAGGGACAGGTTTTTTGTATTTAAAGAGACATGCAAATTGTATTTTAAATTTGTCCTTACTCCTCTGGGGATGAGGAGCAACAAGTGGGAATTGTGATTTCACTGTTGCAAGGGGATCCCCAGTCCTGGGCTTTTTCTCTGCCACAGGATTCTATGTGACTCCAGTTCGTAAAAGGGTTTTTCAGAACTTCAGCATTTATCTATGATGATCCTGACTGTATTTCTTTGGCTGAATCCAGGCTCCGTCGCTTTCAACAAGGGAATCATTCAGTGGATTCTTATAGCTCAGAATTCCGCAGGTGGGAAACCAATACCAAATGGAATTATCTGGTTCTTAGAAGCCAATTTGGCAAGGTCTTACTGAAAGGTTAAAAGGAGCTTTGGCAGTGTATGAAACTCCTGAGTCATTGGAGGCTTCCATAAAATTGGCTATATGGATGGATAGACACCTGCGGGATAGATGGGTAAGACTACCTTCTCCTAAGACCTCTACCCGGGACAATACCCCCGTGTCAGGGAAAGGTCCAGAGTAAACCTATACTGGTGGAGTTACAGGAACCCATGCAGCTAGGATGTGTGTCTGCGTCGTATGTCTCCTCCGACATTGGCAAGAGAAAGGGGGTGTTTTTTTGTGGGAGGAAGGGACATTTTATTGGGGCCTAACCTTTGATTCCCAAATAAGAGAGTCGATTAACCCTTGGGAGCTTGGAGTTTGATAATCAAGGGGTAGGTTAGTCTTCACCCTGTAATTCTCGGATTCTCCTGACAGCAGAGGTGATGGTAGAGAGCAGGACTGAGTAAATATCTGTGTTTATAGACAAGGGACCTGGAGTCAGTATGGTGGATGCTGAGTTTGCTAGAACTCATGGGCTTGCTTTCTCTACCTTAGCTAAACGTATTCCTATTTATGCTATTCACTCAGCACCACTTGCACATAGATCACTGACACAGATTGTAGATAACATAAGACTGAGGGTGGGGTTTTTTCATTATAAGGTAATTCCTTGTTATGTCCTGGAAGGTCTCCCCACACTTATTGTACTGGGTTTACCCTGGTTGGTGAAACATAATCCGACTGTGAATTGGCAATCGAGAGAAATTGTGTAGTGGGGAGATTACTGTCCTAACTGCCTAAACATTGCCCTTTCTGCAGTATCTACGGGGACCTTACCTGCATTTTTGTCTGGCTTTGAGGACATATTTTCTGAGAAGGGGTGACAGGATTTGTCCCCCCCCCCCATCGGGCATATGATTGCCCTATTAACCTGACTCCCGAAGCTAAACTACCCAAGTCCAGACTGTACAATCTGTTCGGTCCTGAAACACAAGAAATTAAAGATTTTATTGCAGAAAGTCTTAAGAAGGGACATATCAGACCTTCATCTTCACCCATGATGGCAGGTTTCCTTTTCGTGAAAAAGAAAGATAGTGGTCTCCATCCCTGTTTAGATTTCCAGGAATTGAATCTAATTACTATTCAAGATCCATATCATCTTCCTCTGATTCCAGATTTAATCAACCAGGTGGTGGAAGCTAAGGTTTTCTCCAAGTTGGATTTAAGGGGGGCCTATAACCTGGTGAGATTCGGGGAAGGGGATGAAAGGAAAATGGGGCATTTCGAGAGTCTGGTTATGCCTTTCGTTCTGACCAATGTACCAGCATTTCATTAATGATATAGATGCTCCTAAGACCTTGTGGGGGCATCACAACACATTAGGAGACCCCAATCAGAGGACAATTAAACATCCGGACTCCTTATCTATGAACTGGTCCAATATTTATGTTTCTCCCTCTCCCATAATCATAATTCTGCTAAAAGTCACTTGTCTCATCTATTGCATTTTTTCTGTGCTGTATTGTGCATAAATATGTGACTCTTCAGATTTTGTATTAGTCTATGCCTGATGAAGACACCTGAATAGTCTCGAAAGCTTGCAATGTGTTACCATCTTTTCAGTTAGCCATTAAAAGGTATCAACCACTGAGGACTCTCAATTTTGAATATTTTTCTATCTACTGGCTAACACGGTACAAAGATATACATCTTTCCTTTATCTAGACTAACCTCAGGTGTTTTTTCTCCGAAAACCATGAGGATTGAGCATCTTACTAATAGTTGGCTGAGTGAGCTATTAATAATCATCGTCAAGAATCTACCAGCAGGTCACCATTCTTTGGTGCATAAGGTTTCCATCCACAGTTTGGTACTTTTAGTGGGGGAGGGGCTTCGGGAGTTCCTGAGGAATGCTTTGCTTCATCGCTCTCTTCAGTGTGGCTGAGGTTCAGAGTAATTTGAAGGTCATGGGAGACAGGTACAAACGTATGGCATAAAGAAAACGCTCACCAGGTCTGGACCTAAGTGTGAATGACTTCGTGTAGTTGTCTACCAGCAATATCAAGTTGAATATCCCTTCCTGGAAACTGGGATCTAGGTTTATTGGCCCCTACAGAATAATCGCCGTCATTAACCCCGAAACTTTTTGTCTTGAGTTACCCCAAGCTATTAATATTCACAATGTGTTCCACAGGTCTCTGCTAATAAGTATGTTGAACCTCTTGAGTCCTCTCCCCTGTCGCCACCCCAATCATTGTTTAATGGTAATTTGAAGTTCCAGATTTTGAAGATTGTTGATTCTCGTCTTCAGCGTCGTTCCCTGCAGTACTTGGTGCACTGGAGGGGTTATGTTCCAGAAGAGAGGATATGGGTTTCAAAATCAGAGGTTTGTTCCTTCCATGCCTTTCATCCTGAGAAACTGGGTCCTGAGTGTCTGGAGGCCACTCGTAGAAGGGGTGGGTACTGTCACGAGCGTGTCAGGTGTTACAGTCATCCTGGATCTGGTTGTAGAAGGACTTTGTGTTTAGCTCAAGCAACTTCTTGATTTTTGCATCTCTGTTATGGAGCAATATCCTTCTCCCTCTAGGACCCAACAGTTACCGCCACCTTCTGCTGCCAATCTCACACCTGTGCTCAAGGTTTAAATACATTCAATTGCTGCAGCATGGTGCAGGTGTTAGCTTATACTTTCCTCAGTCTTGTTGGAAGTTCTAGTAGTTGGCTAGAGTCTTTTCCTGAGGACCCATGGAGGATTGCTGGCGTGAAATCTCGGTTGTCTTCTCAAGCTAAGTATTTTCCCCCCATTCGGGTTTCTCTGTCTTTAGTTTTAGTGGGGACTGCCTAACGTCCACCCCATCCCCTCTGTTGGGACTATTACTAGAGTCGGGCAGGGATTTCGTTTCTCTTCGTCGATAGGTGCAGAACCTATATAGTGATGTTTAGGGCAGACAGGGTAATTTTAGACCTGCCTAAGGATCTCCACTCCCCCAGTGTTTGGGGTTCCCCTTACCATTGTTGCCCACTTACTTATCCTTCACCCAGCGTGACAGACCGCCATTCCTAACTATATTGTCATGCATAGGGCATCCTTTTCATTTCGTAGACTGCAAGCATCTCGATGCAGACAGCATGATGATATCATGGTGTCACGCCACCTGCACAGAGAAGCTGACACATGGAACACATGGACTGTGATATTACTTTTTAGGAGAACTATGTGAACAAATTTAATTAAGCAGGCAATTTAAGGGGCATTATTGCTTAATAGGGGTACACAGGCTATTACAACCATCAAAGAGGCACATAAGAAGCATTATACATTTCTAGGGGGCAAAAAGAGGACAATATTATCATGAAGAATATGGGGGCTATAAAATTCAGTTCAAGATTATTACATGTTCTGCAGGACTGGTATCTGCCACTATATGGTCACAGTATAGCAATGTTTTTGGTCTTTGTATAATGATTTTTGTTCAGTACAAGCATTGTCACCTGCTGAGGTACCCACTATGACCACTATAATTATGGTGTCTATAGTTGTAAAAATGGTTACCAAGGTTAGGGTTTCATCTAGAATTGCTTTGTCCCCCTTTGAGCTGAACCCTGTGCTGCGCATCAGGAGTGGAATCCGACTCATGTACCAAAGCAACGTGGAGTGCCGAGCTTCTAACCTAATGAATAAAAATATTCATTACTATTTCACTTCTATTCTTCTTTTAAATTAATTTGGTGTAGTGTGATATCCATCCTATGTCCTTAAATATAGGAAATATTAAGCTTGGTGATAAGGGTTGAGGAGCATTTCTATATACTGTGCGGAATAGAGGAATTTGAGAATACCTTTGACCATTATCCAGTGCTGTAAATTGGGCAACATGATATACAGATTGGTAAATTTTGTAAACAAGCTTTGCAAAAATTCAATATTGACTGAACAATAGGATAAATGGTAAAATGCATTAATATGGCTTCCACTCTGCATCAGTAAAATGTGGTATAAAAGATTAAATACACGTCTTATAGGTTTAAAGCCCCCATTACACATAGCGATATCGCTAGCAATATCGCTGTAACGTCACCGATTTTGTGACGTAGCAGCGATATTGCTAGCGATATCGCTATGTCTGATACTTACCTCCGACCGGCTCCCCCGCTGGTTATCGCTGATCGCGCAAGAAGGTCCTGGACCATTTCTCGTCGGGCGCTTCCTGCTGCTCTTCCAGTGGCGCCGATGAGCGACGCGTGGACGTGGGCGGGAGGACGTCAGGATCGCCGCGTCTGACAGGTAAGTAGCGACCCCCGACCCCTGCAATGTCGTTGGTGAGATCTGCCTGTGTGGCAGCTCACTAGCGACCACTTATGGATCGCTGGTGCATCGCTATCATTGTCGGGATCGCTGGTGCATCGCTAAGTGTAACGGTACCCTAAGGCTCACCTAGTGTAACTTCATGGAGGACACGTTGAACCATGAGGATTTGGAAAGATAGCAATCACAATAGCTGTAGGACAGATGAAGTGGAATCCAGCTGAGATAAATGGAATATAAAGCACAAGAAACACAAATGGTGGAGCACGCTTAACATTGGACTCTGGAGCTTATAGGGAATCTGTCACCCCTTTTTTGAGATATCATATAATGATATCATTCAATTGTGTGTCACATAAGGATCCTCTTAGCTTTTGCTTCCCCCTGACCCCGCACCTTTCATGCATAAGTACCTTTTTTATATCGGTTCAGATGTATGTAAACTGCCACAGTCCGGTCCGATGGGCGGGGCTTATTCAACTGCTCCCCCCTCCCTGTCTTGCTCTACACAAGAAGAAATGTGTAGAGCAAGACAGGGAGGGGGGGAGCAGGTGAATAAGCCCCACCCAGTGGACTGGACAGCGCCAGTTTACATACATCTGAACCGATATAAAAAAGGTTTTTATGCATGAAAGGTGCGGGGTCAGGGGGAAGCAAAAGTACTAAGAGAATCCTTATGTGACACACAATTGAATGATATCATAATATTATATCTCAAAGGGGTGACAGATTCCCTTTAAAGATTTAATCCCAAGACACAGATGTGTGTGTTTAAACGAACCTTAAAATAGGACTAGAGAGATAATGTAATTGATCCATGCCAGACAACTTGGAAAACCTGACTTGGTGTACAACAGAGGGCAGCGGACCCAGGGGAAGGTAGCGGAGCCTGGAAGACACAGGACAGGTATGAAATACTAGGTATGAGCACAATGCAGCAGAAACCTCCAATTATCCTAAGAAGGGAGGCTCAGTTAAACAATTTTATATTGGAGAAATGTACAGTGGGTACGGAAAGTAGTCACACCCCTTTAAATTTTTCACTCTTTGTTTCATTGCAGCCATTTGGTAAATTCAAAAAAGTTCATTTTTTTTCTCATGAATTTACACTCTGCACCCCATTTTGACTGAAAAAAAACAGAAATGTAGAAATTTTTGCAAATTTATTGAAAAAGAAAAACTGAAATATCACATGGTCATAAGTATTCAGACCCTTTGCTCAGTATTGAGTAGAAGCATCCTTTTTGAATTAGTACAGCCATGAGTCTTCTTGGGAATGATGCAACAAGTTTTTCACACCTGGATTTGGGGATCCTCTGCTATTCTTCCTTGCAGATCCTCTCCAGTTCCGTCAGGGTGGATGGTGATCGTTGGTGGACAGCCATTTTCACTTGAGTTTAGGTCAGGGCTCTGGCTGGGCCAGTCAAAAATGGTCACAGTTGTTCTGAAGCCACTCCATTGTTATTTTAACTATGTGCTTAGGGTCATTGTCTTGTTGGAATGTGAACTTTCAGCCAAGTCTGAGGTCCAGAGCACTATGGAAGAGGTTTTCATCAAGGATATCTCTGTACTTGGCCACATTCATGTTTCCTTCAATTGCAACCAGTCGTCCTTGTCCCTGCAGCTGAAAACATTCCCATAGCATTATGCTGCCACCACGTTTCACTGTTGGGATTGTATTGGGCAGGTGATGAGCAGTGCCTGGTTTTCTCCACACATACCACTTAGAATTATCACCAAAAAGTTCTATCTTCATCTCATCAGACCAGAGAATCTTATTTCTCATAGTCTGGGAGTCCTTCCTGTATTTTTTAGCAAACTCTATGTGGGCTTTCATATGTCTTGCACTGAGGAGAGGCTTCCGTTGGGCCACTCTGCCATGAAGGCCCGACTGGTGGAGGGCTGCAGTGATAGTTTACTTTGATTCAACTTTCCCCCATCTCCCTACTGCATGTGTGGTGCTCAGCCATGGTGATCTTAGAGTTCTTCTTTACCTCTCTCACCAAGGCTCCCATTACTCAGTTTGGCTGGACGACCAGGTCTAGGAAGACTTCTGGTGGTCAAAACCTTCTTCCATTTAAGGATTATGGAGGCCACTGTGCTCTTAAGAACTTTGAGTACTGCAGAAATTCTTCTGTAACCTTGGCCAGATCTGTGAATTGCCACAATTTTGTATCCTAGCTCCTTGGCCAGTTCATTTGACCTCATGATCCTCATTTGGTCTGACATGCACTGTGGGCTGTGAGGTCTTATATAGACAGGTGTGTGCCTTTACAAATCAAGTCCTATCATTTTAAACACAGCTGAACACCAATGAAGGAGTAGAACCATCTCAAGGTGGATCACAAGGAAATGGACAGCATGTGACTTAAATATGAGTGTGTAAGCAAAGGGTCTGAATACTTATGACCATGTGATATTTCAGTTTTTCATTTAAAATAAATAAAAATACGTACATGTACACATTTGTTTTCTTTCAGTCAAGATGGGGTGCAGAGTGTACATTAATGAGAAAAAAAATGAACTTTTTTTCAATTTACCAAATGGCTGCAATGAAACAAAGAGTGAAAAATATAAAGGGGTCTGAATACTTTCCGTACCCAATATATATATATATATATATTTACATTTTACTCAAAAATATACCTATAAAGAGAAAAATCAGACAAACTGAACATTTGGTCTCTTAATTTTTGCCAGAGCAGTATATATACACACACACTATAGTATTTATTATACACTATAATATATATGTGTGTGTGTGTTGTGATAAAACACTCCGGGATCGGCTTTGCTGGGGTCAAAGGTCACGTGCGTTTAGCATGAAACTCAGGCGCAGAGCTGGGATTCGGGTGTAACTGACCCTGGGTCAGGTTTATTAACGGTGAAAGCAATGCAAAAGGAAATAAAACATAAAACAAATCCTTGCCTGTCCGGCACTAACTAAACAATGGACAACCTAACTACCAACTGGCGGGCTTCTCCCATCCAGCCAAACCACAGTTGCAGTGGGCACTGCTTTCACTCACGTGTGTCTCTCACACAGACAGGCTCTCTGTGTTCCCAGGCTGAGACACTCACACAACCACCTGGCATCCTTTTACATCCACCTCCCATTATTCATTAGCAAGCAGGTGCGATACTGACCAGACTAGGCCACATAGGAAAGGAATCTGGGCGAGATATACCTGCCCTCATCCACTATTCCCACATGATTCTCACATATCCCCCCCCTCTGCTCAGACCACTCCGGTCGAGCAATGACACCCGCCAAACAGTGCACTCGGGACAGGGCATCTGCATTTCCCATCTGTACCCCTGGGCGGTGCTCCACCATAAAAGTGTAGGCCTGCAGGGCAAGGAAACACCGGGTCACCCGGCTATTCCGTTCCTTGTTCAAGTGCATCCACTTGAGAGGGGCATGGTCAGTGATCAGCCTGAACTTTGGGCCCACCAGGTAATATTTGAGGGCCTCTAGAGCCCACTTAATGGCGAGGCACTCTTTTTCTACAACTGCATACCTTTGCTCATGTTTATTCAGCTTCCTGCTGAGATAGAGGACTGGGTGTTCCATTCCGTCCCTCACTTGTGAGAGTACGGCCCCGATACCGGTATCAGAGGCATCCGTTTGTACCACAAACTCACTGCGGAAGTCCGGAGTCACCAGTACGGGCTGAGAGCAAAGTGCCCGTTTTAGGCTATGGAAGGCTTCTTCCGCCGCTAAACTCCATTTAATCATGACGGAGTCTTTCCCTTTTGTAAAATCCGTCAGGGGGGTAGCGATGGCTGCAAAATTGGGTATGAACCGGCGATAATAGCCGGCGATCCCCAGGAAGGCTTGCACCTGCTTCTTGTTGACAGGTTGTGGCCAGTCCTGAACCGCCTGAATCTTAACCTGGGGTTTAACAACATCCCCCCAATTACATACCCCAAATACCGGGCTTCTTCTAGCCCGATGTGACATTTCTTGGGGTTCGCGGTTAGACCTGCCTCCCACAGGTCGTCAATCACAGCTTGTACTTTCTGGAGATGAGTCTCCCAGTCCAAGCTGTAAATGACAATGTCGTCCAAATAGGCAGAAGCGTACTGCCTATGTGGCCTCAGGACTCGATCCATCAGTCTCTGGAAGGTCGCCGGTGCTCCGTGCAGTCCAAACGGCATATACACATACTGAAATAGACCTTCTGGGGTAGCAAATGCCGTCTTTTCTCTGGCAGCCTCCGCCAGAGGGATCTGCCAATACCCCTATGTTAGGTCTAGGGTCGTAATATACCGGGCTTTTCCTAACCGATCTATTAACTCGTCGACCCGGGGCATAGGGTAGGCATCAAATTTTGAGACCGCATTCAGTTTCCTGAAGTCATTGCAGAACCGGATGGTGCCATCCGGTTTAGGAATTAGCACAATCGGGCTGGACCAAGCACTGTGCGATTCCTCAATGACTCCTAACTCTAACATTGCCTTCACTTCTCGGGAAACGGCTTCACGGCGCGCTTCCGGGATTCGGTAGGGCTTTACGTGAACTGTGACACCAGGTTCCGTTACGATGTCATGTTTCATTAGCGTAGTCTGCCCGGGTTTTTCTGAGAAAAACTTTTGGTTGTGAAGTAGAAACTGCCTGACCTGTCTTTTGCTGCTCTGAGAGAGTCTCTGCAACCCATACCTCCGGTACGGTATGCGAGCAGACGGGACGGGCCAGCTCTGCTGACAAGGCAGACCGATCTTTCCAGGGTTTTATCAGATTTACATGATAAATCTGTTCAGGTTTCCGTTTACCTGCCTGGTATACTTTGTAGTTTACTTCACCAACTCTTTCCTTAATCTCAAAGGGGCCCTGCCACTTTGCCAGGAACTTACTGTCCACCGTGGGGACCAGGATCAACACCCTATCTCCGGGTGCAAACGTACGGATCTTGGCGCCCCTATCATAGATTCTTTTTTGGGCTCCTTGAGCCTGTATCATGTGTTCTTTGACGACAGGCATAACAGCCGCAATACGGTCCTGCATTTGTGTGACGTGATCTATCACTGTTTTAAACGGAGTGACCTGACCCTCCCAGGTTTCTTTTGCAACGTCTAACAGTCCGCGAGGACGTCGGGCGTACAATAACTCGAAAGGCGAGAATCCCGTGGAAGACTGGGGTACTTCCCTGATGGCAAAAAGCAAATACGGAAGTAAATAGTCCCAGTTCTTCCCATCCTTGTCTATCACCTTTCTCAGCATCTGCTTCAGAGTTTTATTGAACCGTTCGACCAACCCGTCTGTTTGAGGGTGATACACGGATGTGCGTAATGGTTCGATTTGTAACAATCGGCAGAGCTCCTTCATTACCCTGGACATAAAGGGGGTCCCCTGGTCGGTGAGTATCTGTTTTGGTATACCGACCCGACTAAACACATGCACCAGTTCCTTGGCAATCGTTTTGGTGGCCGTGTTACGCAAAGGGATGGCCTCCGGGTAACGAGTGGCATAATCCAAGATGACGAGGATATGTTGGTGTCCACGTGCAGACTGTGGAAGGGGCCCAACTAAATCCATCCCAATCCTCTCAAACGGGACTTCAATAATAGGTAGGGGTACCAAAGGGCTACAGAACCGGGGCTTAGGTGCAGAGGCTTGGCAGTCAGGACAAGACTCACAATATACACGAATATCGTGACGCATGCTTGGCCAAACAAAACAGTGTAATATCCTTTCGGTGGTTTTCTGGACTCCCAGGTGACCTCCCATCACATGTCCGTGGGCTAGGTCCAGCACCTGCCGCCGGTAGGGTTTTGGCACAACTAATAGTTGCACCGTATCTTCCCCCTTTTTCTCTATCTGAAAGAGTAAATCATTCTCCAGAACCATGTAAGGATATGCCAGCCTAGAGCCAGGTTCTACGGGTACCCCATTTATTACTTTTACATTTGTCCTAGCCTGAGAAAGGGTAGGATCCTTTATTTGCTCGCTTTGGAAGTCATCTTTCTGAACTTCTAAATCCGGCAAACGGGGAGGTGGACGGCTGTCGGCCTCCTCCTCTTCCCCGGTCTCCTCCGTATCACCCGCCATGACTGAAAACGGGAACTGCAGGTCATTTCCCGCAGACTCTTCCCCCGAGTCTTCCGGGGAGACCTCTTCCAGGGGTTCGGGACCCACACGCGCCCTGGGAGAAGAATCATGTACACTATTACCCGAGGGCATCAACTGATTCTCCCACAATTGCCAGAAGTGGGGAAAATCCCGGCCCAGGATAACATCATGCAATAATGCCGGGACGAGTCCCACTTTATGTTGCACAGACCCATAGGAAGTAGTAATGGATATGACCGTGGTGAGGTACGAACAGGTGTCTCCATGCACACACGTTACAGAAAATTTGTCTGATGGTCCAGTCGGGGCTGACACCAGACTGGCTTTCACCAGAGTCACCACACTTCCCGAGTCTAACAATGCCACCACATTTTTGCCATCAACAGTTAAATCACACAAGTGTTTTTCCACATCCTTTTGACCGGCATTCACACTCACTACCCGTGCAACCATAGACATGCGGTTTTTAGAGTCTGTGACGTCGCACTGCATGGGTTCAGTAGTGACCGGACAGTTTGCAGCAATATGTCCCATCTCTTGGCAGCGGAAACACCTAACGGGCCCCTTGCTTAGACCATAGTTCGTTACTCTCGGCCTCGCAGTGCGGGCAGTCCCGTTTTCCTCCCCCACTGTCTTAGGGATTTTTCCATCTCCCCTACTCCCTGGAACAGTCTTACCGGTTCCACGTGGAGATGATGAAGAACGAGGTGGGGTAGCGTCGTCTCGGAGTCCTTCCGCCACGGAGTAACGTTCAACCAGATCCACCAGTTGATCTGCCGTCGTAGGATTTCCATGGCTTACCCACTTCCTCAGGGCTGGCGGTAGAGCTCTCAGGTACTTGTCCATGACGACTCTCTGGATTATCTCTGGCGCTGTCAACACCTCGGGTTGTAGCCACTTCGTCACATGGATCAGGTCGAACATCTGTGACCGCGGTGGTTTATCCGGCTGATAAGTCCATTGATGCACTCTCTGTGCACGGACAGCGGTCGTCACTCCCAGCCGGGCCAAGATCTCAGCTTTCAATTTGTCAAAGTCCTGCGCAGCTTCAGGTTCCAAGTCATAATACGCCTTTTGGGCCTCACCGGAAAGAAACGGGGCAATCAGGCCGGCCCATCGTGCCTTCGGCCATTTTTCTCGCACCGCCGTCCGTTCAAACGTGGTCAGGTATGCCTCGACGTCATCTTCGGTCGTCATCTTCTGCCAGTACCGACTCACGTGAATCACTCTCGACTCTGCTTCCAGGTTAACCTCAGGTAAGCTTGCCAGGCGCTGCGCCACCTGCTGGAGAAGCGAACGATCAGTAGCTGTCATGTCCACCAACTCCTTCAGCTGGGCCATCATCACCCGATTAGCTTCTTGCTGGACGGCGGTGGACTGTACCAGCGCTTTCACCACGTCCTCCATGCTCATGCTTGCAACGTGATGCCCACGTTCTCCACCACAATGTGATAAAACACTCCGGGATCGGCTTTGCTGGGGTCAAAGGTCACGTGCGTTTAGCATGAAACTCAGGCGCAGAGCTGGGATTCGGGTGTAACTGACCCTGGGTCAGGTTTATTAACGGTGAAAGCAATGCAAAAGGAAATAAAACATAAAACAAATCCTTGCCTGTCCGGCACTAACTAAACAATGGACAACCTAACTACCAACTGGCGGGCTTCTCCCGTCCAGCCAAACCACAGTTGCAGTGGGCACTGCTTTCACTTACGTGTGTCTCTCACCCAGACAGGCTCTCTGTGTTCCCAGGCTGAGACACTCACACAACCACCTGGCATCCTTTTATATCCACCTCCCATTATTCATTAGCAAGCAAGTGCGATACTGACCAGATTAGGCCACATAGGAAAGGAATCTGGGCGAGATATACCTGCCCTCATCCACTATTCCCACATGATTCTCACAGTGTGTATATATATATATACACTCACTGGCCACTTTATTAGGTACACCATGCTAGTAAGGGGTTGGACCCCCTTTTGCCTTCAGAACTGCCTCAATTCTTCGTGGCAGAGATTCAACAAGGTGCTGGAAGCATTCCTCAGAGATTTTGGACCATATTGACATGATGGCATCACACAGTTGGCGCAGATTTGTCGGCTGCACATCCCTGATGCGAATCTCCCGTTCCACCACATCCCAAAGATGCTCTATTGGATTGAGATCTGGTGACTGAGGAGGCCATTTGAGTACAGTAAACTCATTGTCATGTTCAAGAAACCAATCTGAGATGATTCGAGCTTTATGACATGGCGCATTATCCTGCTGAAAGTAGCCATCAGATGTTGGGTACATTGTGGTCATAAAGGGATGGACATGGTCAGCAACAATACTCAGGTAGGCTGTGGCGTTGCAACGATGCTCAATTGGTACCAAGGGGCCCAAAGAGTGCCCAAAAAAAATTCCCCACACCATGACACCACCACCACCAGCCTGAACCGTTGATACAAGGCAGGATGGATCCATGCTTTCATGTTGTTTACGCCAAATTCTGACCCTACCATCCGAATGTCGCAGCAGAAATCGAGACTCATCAGACCAGGCAACGTTTTTCCAATCTTCTACTGTCCAATTTCGATGAGCTTGTGCAAATTGTAGCCTCAGTTTCCTGTTCTTAGCTGAGAGGAGTGGTACCCAGTGTGGTCTTCTGCTGCTGTAGCCCATCTGCCTCAAAGTTCGACGCACTGTGCGTTCAGAGATGCTCTTCTGCCTACCTTGGTTGTAACGGGTGGCAATTTGAGTCACTGTTGCCTTTCTATCAGCTCGAACCAGTCTGCCCATTCTCCTCTGACCTCTGGCATCAACATGGCATTTCCGGCCACAGAACTGCCGCTCACTGGATTTTTTTTCTTTTTCGGACCATTCTCTGTAAACCCTAGAGATGGTTGTGCGTGAAAATCCCAGTAGATCAGCAGTTTCTGAAATTCTCAGACCAGCCCTTCTGGCACCAACAATCATGCCACGTTCAAAGGCACTCAAATCACCTTTCTTCCCCATACTGATGCTCGGTTTGAACTGCAGGAGATTGTCTTGACCATGTCTACATGCCTAAATGCACTGAGTTGCCGCCATGTGATTGGCTGATTAGAAATTAAGTCTTAACACACAGTTGGACAGGTGTACCTAATAAAGTGGCCAGTGAGTGTATATACAGTGGGGGAAAAAAAGTATTTAGTCAGTCAGCAATAGTGCAAGTTCCACCACTTAAAAAGATGAGAGGCGTCTGTAATTTACATCATAGGTAGACCTCAACTATGGGAGACAAACTGAGAAAAAAAAATCCAGAAAATCACATTGTCTGTTTTTTTTTCATTTTATTTGCATATTATGGTGGAAAATAAGTATTTGGTCAGAAACAAGCAATCAAGATTTCTGGCTCTCACAGACCTGTAACTTCTTCTTTAAGAGTCTCCTCTTTCCTCCACTCATTACCTGTAGTAATGGCACCTGTTTAAACTGTTATCAGTATAAAAAGACACCTGTGCACACCCTCAAACAGTCTGACTCCAAACTCCACTATGGTGAAGACCAAAGAGCTGTCAAAGGACACCAGAAACAAAATTGTAGCCCTGCACCAGGCTGGGAAGACTGAATCTGCAATAGCCAACCAGCTTGGAGTGAAGAAATCAACTGTGGGAGCAATAATTAGAAAATGGAAGACATACAAGACCACTGATAATCTCCCTCGATCTGGTGCTCCACGCAAAATCCCACCCCGTGGGGTCAGAATGATCACAAGAACGGTGAGCAAAAATCCCAGAACCACGCGGGGGGACCTAGTGAATGAACTGCAGAGAGCTGGGACCAATGTAACAAGGCCTACCATAAGTAACACACTACGCCACCATGGACTCAGATCCTGCAGTGCCAGACGTGTCCCACTGCTTAAACCTGTACATATCCGGGCCCATCTGAAGTTTGCTAGAGAGCATTTGGATGATCCAGAGGAGTTTTGGGAGAATGTCCTATGGTCTGATGAAACCAAACTGGAACTGTTTGGTAGAAACACAACTTGTCGTGTTTGGAGGAAAAAGAATACTGAGTTGCATCCATCAAACACCATACCTACTGTAAAGCATGGTGGTGGAAACATCATGCTTTGGGGCCGTTTCTCTGCAAAGGGGCCAGGACGACTGATCCGGGTACATGAAAAAATGAATGGGGCCATGTATCGTGAGATTTTGAGTGCAAACCTCCTTCCATCAGCAAGGGCATTGAAGATGAAACGTGGCTGGGTCTTTCAACATGACAATGATCCAAAGCACACTGCCAGGGCAACGAAGGAGTGGCTTCGTAAGAAGCATTTCAAGGTCCTGGAGTGGCCTAGCCAGTCTCCAGATCTCAACCCTATAGAAAACCTTTGGAGGGAGTTGAAAGTCCGTGTTGCCAAGCGAAAAGCCAAAAACATCACTGCTCTAGAGGAGATCTGCATGGAGGAATGGGCCAACATACCAACAACAGTGTGTGGCAACCTTGTGAAGACTTACAGAAAACGTTTGACCTCTGTCATTGCCAACAAAGGATATATCACAAAGTATTGAGATTAAATTTTGTTTCTGACCAAATACTTATTTTCCACCATAATATGCAAATAAAATGAAAAAAAAAAACAGACAATGTGATTTTCTGGATTTTTTTTCTCGGTTTGTCTCCCATAGTTGAGGTCTACCTATGATGTAAATTACAGACGCCTCTCATCTTTTTAAGTGGTGGAACTTGCACTATTGCTGACTGACTAAATACTTTTTTTCCCCACTGTGTGTGTGTATATATATATATATATATATATATATATATATATATATATATAGTTGGTCACTACTTTTTTTTATTGTCTATCCTCTTAGGATAGGCAATCAATATCTGACCGAATGAGGTGCGACATCTGGCACAGCCGCCAATTAGTTTTTACCGGTGCTCGTCGGAAGTGCTTGGATGCTGCCAAAACACAGCAGCTTCATCAAAACTATGGAGGCCGAGGCCAGGTCCTACTGTATGTACCCAATATTCATCTGAATAGGAGAGAGCGTGGATCTGCAATACCAGGCCACGACCACTATAGGAATGACAGAGCTGCTGTGTTCCGGCAGTATCTTAGAACTTCCGGACGCCGCCGATAAGATGATCAGCGAGGGTGCTTAGTGTCACATCTCCACCAATCAGTTATTTATGGTCTATCCTATGGACAGGCCATCAATAAAAAAACAGAGGCTATGCTCTTTAATATACCGTTGAACAAATTCTCAGAGACCATTGTCCAGTATACAAGTCTAGGACTACTTTTATACTGTAATACTGTACGTTGAAAACACTCAGAAGGTACAGATCCTTCCTGTATAGTCTTCCTATACAGATGTTGAAACCCCAACAGCAGGAGACCCACCTAACCCTAGCCTCTGCTCCAGTCTTCTGGTAAAAATCTACCCCCAAGATGAGAGTAGTTAGTGAATTTATCATATGGCACTATTTTCTTTGCTTTTCTAACACTTAATCTGTTCTTGTTCTTCCAGCATCTGCTATATTTTCCACTGAGGCATTTTCTTCTCCCACGTAGTGCTCAAGCTGTTCAGAAGCTGCATTTTAGCCTGGAATCGTGCCTTGATTTTATCAGGCATTTCAAAAAGACAAGAGCTTTATACACTCATCCTATTTTTACTTCTCATTATATGACATATGACCAAAGAATATTATATCTGTAAACGTCATTACAATATGTTGCACAAATTCTGGCAAATGACAAGATACAGTTTTAAACTAGATTAAACTATTCCACGGGGCACTGTGCAACAAAGTAGCCTTCCTCCATTTGCCTTTTTATAATTTCAGCCTATATATTATTCTAACATATTGTGCCATCTGATACTGCAATATACAGTGGCATGTAATAGTTTGGGCACCCCTGGTCAAAATTACTGTTGAAAATGAAATGATTTCTAAAAGGGCTAAAGTATAAGATGATATTTTCTTTGGATTTTAAACAAAAAGAAATTTATTTACTGTGGGGAAAATAAATATTTGATACACTGCTAATTTTGCAAGTTTCCCCGCCTACAAAGAATGGAAAGGTCTTTAAGTTTTTGGCCCACTCCTCCATACAGTTCTTCTAGGTTTCCGGACTGTCACTGGCCAACACTGAGTTTCAGCTCCCTCCAAAGATTTTCTATTGGGTTCAGGTCTGGAGACTGGTCCAGGACCTTGAAATGCTTCTTACAGAACCACTCCTTAGTTGCCCTATGTGTTTCGGGTCATTTTCATGCTGGAAGACCCTGGCATGGCCCATCTTCAACGCTCTTAATGAGGGAATCAGGTTGTTGGCCAAAAACCTGCGATACATGACCCCATTTATCCTCCCTTCAATACATAGTAACAGTTAGCAGTTCAGCCTATGCTCCATCATAATAAATCCCCAGATCTACGTCCTTCTAAAGAACCTAAAAAATGTAAGATACAATATTCTTACGCTCCAGGAAGACATCCAGGCCTCTCTTGAACCCCTCGACTGAGTTCGCCATCACCACCTCCTCAGGCAAGGAATTCCAGATTCTCACTGCCCTAACAGTAAAGAATCCTCTTCTATGTCGGTGGAAAAACCTTCTTTCCTCCAGACGCAGAGAATGCCCCCTTGTGACTGTCACCTTCCTTGGTATAAACAGATCCTCGGAGAGATATTTGTATTGTCCCCTTATATACTTAGACATGGTTATTAGATCGCCCCTCATTCGTCTTTTTTTGTAGACTAAATCCTAATTTTGCTAATCTCTCTGGGTATTCTAATTCCTCCATCCCCTTTATTAATTTTGTTGCCCTCCTTTGTACTCGCTTTAGTTCCATTATATCCTTCCTGAGCACTGGTGCCCAAATCTATACAAGGTACTCCATGTGTTGTCTAACCAGAGATTTGTACAGAGGCAGTATAAGGCTGGGTTCACACATTGCGGAACTCTCGCGGAAATTACCGCGAGAGTTCCGGAATTCCATTCCGCGGGAAAATCGCATTTTAAATTCCCGTGATTTTCCCGCGGAAAAACTAGCATTTTGCAAGCGTAATTAGCTTGCAAAATGCTAGCGTTTTCCAAGCGATCTGTAGCATCGCTTGGAGAACTGATTGACAGGTTGGTCACACTCGTCAAACATAGTGTTTGACAAGTGTGACCAACTTTTTACTACTGAGGCCGCCTATGCAGCATCAGTAGTAAAAGATAAAATGTAAAAAATAAAAAATGGTGTTATTCTTACCTTCCGACGTCCCGCACAGCCTTCCCGCCTCTCTCCACGCTCCCGTTCCCAGTAATCCTTTGCGAAAATGCCCGCGATGACGTACGTTCTCGCGGGATCGCGACGTCTCCCGGTAATTCGCGATGACGTCGCGCGAATGACCGCGATCCCGCGAGAACAGACGTCATCACGGGCATTTTTGCAAAGGAGTACTGGGAACGGGACCGTGGAGAGAGGCGGGAAGGCTGTGCGGGACGTCAGAAGGTGAGAATAACAATATTTTTTATTTTAAATTCTATTTTTTACAGGGATATGGTACCCAAAGCCCGGAGGACAGTCTCCTCTCCTCCGGACCGTGGGTACCATCCGCAATTGTTCTGCTTACTTTTCGCATGGTGGGCACAGCCACATGCGGAAAGTAAGCAGAACAATGCATTCCTATGGGTGCGGGATCGCCGCGATTCCGCAAAATTAATGAGTATGCTGCGTTTTTTTACTGCAAAGCGATTCCGCCGCGGTAAAAACCGCATTAGCACAGCATTGCGGAATCCCATAGGAATGCATGGGATGCTTATTTTTCGCGTTTTCGCAGCAAAATCGCGCGGTTAAAACCGCCGCGGAAACGCGAAAAAAACGCCACGTGAACTCAGCCTAATGCTTTCATCATGTGTATCCAGACCTCTTTTAATGCATCCCATGATCCTGTTTGCCTTGGCCATGTGTATAACCTTACATATATCATTGTTAAACCGCATCTGCCACCTTTCGACCCATGTTTCCAACTTATTCAGATCCTTCTGTAGCAGAATACTATCTTCTCTTGTATTGACTGTTTTACATAGATTTGTATCATCTGCAAATATCAATATTTCACTGTGTAAACCTTCTACCAGATTCTTAATAAATACTTTATGTTGAATAGGTCCCAACACTGACCCCTGCAGTACCCCACTGGTCACAGCGACCCAGTTAAAGAATATACTATAGCAAATAGTTGGCCCGTGGGAAATTTTCGCACATTGGTTGTCGGGGGCACAGGCAATTTCAGAAAAAGTAAGCTGGTCAAATATAAATGTATTTCATGAGATGATGAACACAGACAGGTATTTATATACTGTATGTAGATTGATAATACAATAAATTGGTTTGATAAGTAGAGGCCAAAAAATGTCTTCCGGTTGAGGTGCCACCTGCAGGTCATTGTGTCTTTCTGCAAGTTTATGAAAATGAATGTTTAAACTGTATTTAGTGATAAAATTATGAATGTGTGGTTTGTTTAGCTCTTTTTTTGCCGAAGGGAGCAAGTTTACCTTTTAAATGGTGTATCATTTGTGCAATGTAATCAGCGAAAAAGCAGTGCATGTTTACAAATGTGTTTGCATATGTGACTCACCATTTGTGTGTATGGGGCAAAGTAATCACCGAAAAGGCAGTGCATGTATACAAATGTGTTTGCATATGTGACTCACCTGCAGTGAAGTGTGAAATTCTCCAATGTGCCTGAAATAGGCTGGGCAAGCACTGGAGCAAGCTGGAAAGACCCCAAGGCAAATGTTTGGATTTGTTTGTGATGCTTTGGGGTAGTGTGCTGCCACCTGCAGGTAATTTGACCTTTCAAATGGTGTTTCATTTGTCTGTGTGGGTGAAGTATGAACGGAGCAAGTGTGCAATTGAATAGGCATTGCATGTTTACAAATGTGTTTGCATATGTGACTCACCTGCAGTGACGTGTGCAATCCTCCAATTTGGCTAAAATAGGCTGGGTAAGCAGTTCGGCAAGCTGGAAAGTCCCCATGGCAAATGTTTGGATTTGTTTGTGATGTCTGTAAGCAGCTTTGTGGTAGTATGTTTTGGGGTTCTGTGGTGCCATCTGCAGGTCACTTTTCCTTACTGCAGGTTTATGAAAATTAATGTTTAAACTGTATTTTGTGATCAAATCATGGATGTGTGGTTTGACTATTTTCTTGTTGAAGGGGGCAAATTTACCTTTCAAATGGTGTATCATTTGTGTGTGGGGGTGGAATATGAAAGGAGATACAAAGTAATCACCGAAAAAGAGTGTTTAGAACTAATAGAATAGATAACCACCCTCTGCTTTCTATCACTAAACCAGTTACTTACCCATTTACGCACATTTTCCCTCAGACCCAGAATTCTCTTTTTGCGTACCAACCTTTTGTGTGGCACGGTATCAAATGTTTTGACGATGCCTTCCAAGCAGCTGGTCCTGGCTGTACCCAACGATCTTCTTGCTGAGGGAGACTCTTCGCTTTTCCCAGAAGGCACCTGGAATATGCAAATTGTCCTTCCCAAGCTTCAATCCCTGGTTTGGTGATGCTTTCCAAGCAGCTGGTCCCGGCTGTACCCAATGATCTTCTTGCTGATGGACACTCTTCACTTTTCCCAGAAGGCACCTGGAATATGCAACTTGTCTTCCTCAAGCTTCAATCTCTGGTTTTCCATACGGTGCAGCCGTCCTGTCTCCTTTGCAGAACAGCACCCCCAAAGTATGAAGTTTCCTCCACCATGCTTCATGGTTGTGACCAAGTTCTTGGGGTTGTACTCATCCTTCTTCCTCCAATCACAGTGAGAGGAGTTGATACCAAAAAGTTCTATTTTGGTGTTATCTGATCTGAGCACATGACCTCCCATGCCTCCTCTGGACCATCCAGATGGTCAATGGTGAGGTTCCAATGGGCCTGAACATGTGCTAGCGTGAGCAGGTGGACCTTGTGTGCCCTGCAGGATTTTAGTCAGCGGCGTAGTGTGTTACTAACTGTAATGCTGTAATGTTAAAGACTGTGGTTCCAGCTTACTTCTGGTCATTGACTAGATCCTCCCATGTAGTTCCGGGCTGATTCCTGATCTTTCTCAGAATCATCTTTACCTCACAAGGGGAGAATTGCATGGAGTCCAAGACCGAGGAAGATTGACAGTCTTCTTATGTTTCTGACATTTTCTAATAATTGTGCCAACAGTTGTTGCCTTCTCGCCAAGGTGATTGCCTATTGTCCTGTAGCCCATCCCAGCCTTGTGCAGGTCTACAATTTTGTCCCTGGTGTCCTTAGACAGTTCTTTGGTCTTGGCCACGGTGGATTGATTGGAGTGTGATTGAGTGCGTGGACAGGTGTCTTTTATACAGGTAACTAGTTTAAACAGGTGCAATTAATACAGGTAATGAGTGCAGAGTAGGAGAGCTTCTTAAAAAAAAAACTAACAGGTCTGTGAGAACCATAATTCTTGCTGGTTGGTAGGCGGTCAAATATTTATTATATGCAATAAAATGCTATTTCATTATTTTAAAATCATACATCGTGATTCTCTGTTTTATTTTAAGATTCTGTCTCACAGTTGAAGTAAATCTACGATAAAAAGTACAGACCTCTCCATTTTTTGTAGGTAGGAAAACTTGTAAAATCATCAGAGTATCAAATACTTATTTTCCTCACTGTATATAGTTTTTTTTTTACATTTTAAAAATTAGAAAAAGTGAAATGGGCCAATGCAAAAGTATGGAGACCCTGCATGGTTAGTACCTAGTAGTACTCCCTTTTGGAAGTATCACAGCTTATAAATGCTTTTTTGAGCCAGACAAGAGTCTTCCAATTCTTGTTTGAGGGATTGTCATCCAGTCTTCCTTGGAATATTCTTCCAGTTCTGTGAGATTCCTGGGTCGTCTTCCACTACTATTTTGAGGTCTAGCCACAGATTTTCTATGATGTTCAGATCAGGGGACTCTGGAGGCCACTGTACAACCTTTAGCTTTAGCCTTTTGAGGTAATCTCTTTTGATGCGTGTTTAGGGTTATTATCTATTTGTAGAAGCCATCTTCTTTTCAACTTAAGCTTTTTTTTTTTTTTACAGTTGATGTTATGTTTGCATCAAGAATTTGTTGAAATTTCACTGAATCCATTCTTCGTTCTACCTGTGAAATGTTCACCGTGCCATTGCCTGCAACACAACCACAAAGCATGATTGATTCACCCTCATACTTAATGGTTGGTAAGATGTTCTTTTCCCAAAATGCTGTGCCTTTGTTTCTCCACACATACCCTTTGATCATTGTAGCGAAAGAGTTCTATTTTATCCTCATTGATCCACAGGACTTGAGTACAAAATGAATCAGGCTTGTTTAGAGATGTTCTTTTCCATACTTCTGCCACTAAATTTTATGGTGAAGATGCAGGACAGGTTGTCTTCTGATGACTCTTCCATGAAGGCCATATTTGTACAGGTGTCTCTGAAAAGTAGAACAAGTCCCACAACTCCAGAGTCTGCTAAATCTTTCTGAAGGTCTTTTTTCAGTCAAGCGGGAGTTCCAGTTTGCCTCTTTAGCAATCCTACGAGCAGCTATCACTGAAATTTTGCTTGGTCTTCCAGACAATATCTTAACCTCCACTGTTCCTGTTAACTATGACTATCTTAATTACATTCCAAACTGAGGAAACGCCAAATTGAAAATGCTTTGAAATCTTCATACAGCCTTCTCCTGCTTTGTGGACCTACACCAATTTCATTTTCAGAGTGCTAGGCAGCTGCTTAAAAGAACCCATGGCTGCTCTTTTTTGGCACAAGGTTAGAGGAGGCTGGGTTTTTATAAAATTAGGAAATTTGAAACAACTGGCCCTTCCTAACAAGCCATGACCCTAAAAGGCTAATTAAGGTCTGAAACCTTGGTCAAAGTTATCAGAGCACACAAATCTTCAAGGGTGGCCAAACTTTTGCATAGGCCCTTTTTAACAGTAATTTTAATCAGGGGTGCCCAAAATTTTACATGCCATTGTACAGCTGTACATTGTCACATCTTAACACTTTATAGTGCCCAAATAGCATGTCAAACAACACTTAATTAAACACACATATAATACTGCCATATAAGTACCAGATAATACAACTCTTGGGTGATTTTGTGTGTTCCTGGAATTCCCATTTTTGTGACCTCTAGTCCTCCCTAAAATTTGCCCCAGTCTTGCAATGACCAAGCTATTTGAATGGAATATGTCATCAGTAAAAATAACCTACTGTTTAAATCTGTTTTTTTTTAATGCTATTTTTTTTAATTTTTTCATATTACTATCTGTATTTTAAAATAACACCTTATACTTTTCACACTGGCCACTGGGGCTATTTTAGATTTACATTTCCTGTTCTTTCATTAAATCTACATCAGCAACTGAATGACTCATTAAAGCATTAATAAGCGGGTGCAAAGGACATTGTGAAAGGAGGGGGGGGGACAGCTGTGACATTTTCTATTGTGAATGATAGACCCTGTGTTATCTTTGTAGAGACGGGTTACCCCAGTGTCGGACTGGGGCGTCAAGGGCCCACCAGTAACCTCAACTACGGAGCCCCACTTTTCAGCTACATGCAAAAATGACTCATATTCACAAATTTCTATAGCAATAAAGTGGGTAGATTGTTAACTCCTTACTGCCATGTGACGTACTATCCCGTCCATGTGCCCTGGGACTTAATTCCCAGGGACGGGATAGTACGTCACAGCGATCAGCGGCGCCCACGTGGTGAGCGCCGCTGATCGTGGCCGGGTGTCAGCTGATTATCACAGCTGACATCCGGCACAATGTGTCAGGGGCGGTCATGGACGGCCCCCGACACGTTAACCCCTTGCACACTGCGATCAAACACGATCGCGGTGTATACCGGGGGTTAAAGGGAAGCATCGGCAGGGAGGGGGCTCCCTCCGTGCTTCCCTGAGCCCCCCCACAGCAGCGCAATGTGCAGCGCTGCTGCGGGGGGCTCCATCCCTGCAGGTCCCCGAATCCAAGATGGCGACGGGGACCTTCGGGGGCCTGCAGGGAGCTGACTTCCTCATGCCTGCAAAGCGCAGGCAAGGAGGAAGCCTGTGTAGTGCCTGTGACAGATTGCTGATCTGTCACAGTGATCTGTGATGTGATAGTGATGTCCCACCTGGGACAATGTAATAAAGTTAAAAAAAAAGTGTAAAGATAATTTTAAAAAAAATCGCTAAATAAATTAAAAAAAAAATATTCCCTAATAAATTCATTTTTTCAAAATTAAAAAAACCAAAACAATGAAAGTACACATATTTGGTATCGCCACGTCCGTAACGACCCGCCCTATAAAACTGTCCCATTAGTTAACCCCTTTAGCGAACCCCTTAAAAAATAAAAATAAAAAACCAAGCAAAAAATAATGATTTATTATCATACCACCGAACAAAAAGTGCAATAACGCGCGATCAAAAAGACGCATATAAATATCCATGGTACCGCTGAAAACGTCATCTTGTCCCGCAAAAAACGAGCCGCCACACAGCATCATCACAAAAAAATAAAAAAGGTATAGCTGAGAATAAAGCGATGCAAAAATAATTATTTGTTATATAAAATTGTTTTCATTGCATAAAAGCGCCAAAACATAAAAAAACAACATAAATGAGGTATCGCTGTAACTGTAATGACCCAAAGAATAAAAGCGCTTTATCAATTTTACCGCAGGCGGAACGGTGTAAACGCACCCCCCAAAAGAAATTCATGAAACGCTGGTTTTTGTTCATTCTGCCTCCCAAAAATCGGATTAAAAAGCGATAAAAAAAGATGTCACGTGCCCGAACATGATAGCAATAAAAACGTCAGCTCGTCCAGCAAAAATTAAGACCTCACATGACTCAGTGGGTCAAAATATGGAAAATTTATAGCTCTCAAAATGTGGTGATGCAAAAACTATTTTTACAATAAAAAGCGTCTTTTAGCGTATGACAGCTGCCAAAAATAAAAACCGCCATAAATAGTAAATCAAACCCCCCGTTATCACCCCTTAGTTAGGGAAAAATAATAAAATTAAAAGAAAATGTATTTATTTCTATTTTCCCATTAGGGCTAGGGTTAGGGCTGAGATTAGGGTTAGGGGTGTGTAGGGGTTAGGGTTGGAGTTAGAATTGAGGGGTTTCCACTGTTTGGGCACATCAGGTGCTCTCCAAATGCAACATGGCGTCTGATCTCAATTCCAGCTAATTCTGCGTTGAAAAAGTCAAATGGTGCTCCTTCCCTTCCAAGCTCTGCCATGCGCCCAAACAGTGTTTTACCCCCACATATGGTGTATCAGCCTACTCAGGACAAATTGCAAAACAACTTTTGGGGTCCAATTTCTCCTGTTATCCTTAGGAAAATAAAATAAAAAATTGGGGGCAAAAATATCATTTTTGTGGAAAAAGTCGTAGTTACTCACCGGTTAACGGTATTTTTCGGAGTCCATGACAGCACCACCTGAGAGAGGGGATCCGCCCTCCAGGAACAGGAAATCCTACAGATACGTAAGGGCGGCACCTCTCCCACGCATCAGTTGGTTTACAAAGCACAAGAGGACCGCAATGGTTAATAGCATAGTTTATATACAATACTCTACACGACTATCAATTACCCGTGTACATATAAGAGGAAGAAGTGCACACCCAAATTAAACTAAAGGGAGGGAATGTACGGGTGCTGTCATGGACTCCGAAAAATATCGTTAACCGGTGAGTAACTACGACTTTATTCGGTCGTCCATGACAGCACCACCTGAGAGAATTACAGAGAGTAATAATTACTTTAGGGAGGGACTACAGCCTGCAGAACCCTGACACCAAAGGAGAGGTCTGAGGAAGCACCCAGGTCTAGTCTATAATGGTTATAAAAGGTGCTCGGAGAGGACCAAGTAGCTGCCTTACATATTTGGTCGATTGAGACCTCCGATCTCTCTGCCCACGAAGTTGCCATGGCCCTGGTGGAATGCGCCCTCAGCTTGCCAGGGGCCGGTTTGCCTTTTGAGGTGTATGCTAATGAAATGACCTCCCTAATCCATCTTGCTATCAAACTTTTTGAAGCCCTAAGGCCCTTTCTAGTGCCCTGATAGGAAATAAATAAGGCGTTATCTTTTTTCCAGGGGTCGGTAACTGCCAGGTACTCTAGAAGACATCTCCTAATGTCTAGCGTGTGTAATTTCCTTTCCTTATCGTTCATGGTATTAGGGAGAAAGGATGGAAGAACTATCTCCTGAGTTCTATGGAAACTGGAGGCTACTTTAGGTAGGTATGCCGGATCGGGTGTAAGAATTACCCTATCATCCCTAAATGTATGTAAGGATTGAGTCTAGATAGTGCCTGGATGTCACTCACTCTACGGGCAGATGTCAACGCCACCAGGAGAGCCACTTTAAGGGATAGGTTTCTTGTGCAAGCTGATGATATAGGTTCAAACGGGGCCTCTGTCATGGCCGTGAGGACTAGGTTTAGACCCCATGGCATAAACTTATTCCTCACTATCGGTCTGGACCTGCCTGTTGCTTTAATAAACCTATTGATCCAATGGTTGCTGGCGATGTTGCAGTTGAACAGTGCCCCAAGAGCCGACACCTGTACCTTGAGGGTGCTGGTGGAGAGTCCCATATCCAGACCTTTTTGCAAGAACTCTAAGATGTGCACTATGGGAGTGGGCTGTCCAGCTACTACCCCTGAGGTCTGAAGGAATTTTTTCCAGATCCTCACGTAGATTTTTGTTGTAACCGGCTTTCTGCTTCTAAGCAGGGTGTTAATTAGGGCCGGGGAAAAAACCTCTCTCTTTTAGCAGTGCCCGTTCAAAATCCACACCGTCAGATGTAGGCCAGCTACCTGAGGATGGTAAACTGGGCCCTGGGAAGGGAGGTCTGGGATGTTGGGTAGGACCCAAGGGTTGGATACCGACATGGTCCTCAGGCATGAGAACCATGCCCTACTGGGCCAAAACGGGGAGATCACTATAATCTTCGCTTTGTCCTTCCTGACTTTCCTCATTACCAGGGGTAGCAGAGCCAGGGGAGGGAAGGCATATGCTAGCCTGAAGTCCCATTTGATTAGAAGAGAATCTACTGCCAGAGGGTTCTCCCTGGGATTCAGGGAGCAGAACCGCGGCACCTTCTTGTTCTCTCTGGTGTCGAAGAAGGCCACTTCTGGCAGTCCCCATTTTTGTACTATCTGGTTGAAGATGGACGCTTTTAAGGACCATTCTCCATGCTTTAGGAGGTTGCGGCTTAGGAAGTCTGCCGTGGTGTTTTCCTTGCCTTTTATGTGCAGAGCTGTTAAAGACAGGAGATGTTGCTCTGCCCACTGGAACAGCCGTTCTGCTACCTCCATCAGGGGCTTGGACCGAGTGCCGCCTTGTTGGTTGATGTAAGCCACGGTGACCTGATTGTCGGAGAATATACGAACATGGTGCCCCTGTAGATACATAAGAAGGTTTTTAACTGCCTGCTCTACGGCTGTTAGTTCTTTCAGGTTGGAGGACATTTCCAACTGACTATCCCATACATCCTGAATCAAGGTTTCCCCCATGTGGGCCCCCCAACCCGTAGGGCTTGCGTCCGTGGCGACTACCCGGGTTATGTTATATTCCCAGGGTACCCCTCTGGCTAGATTGTTGTCGTCTAGCCACCACTCAAAGGATTTCAAAGTCTGTGGGGACAGAGTCAACCGGCCTTCTAGATACCCGCCCAGGATTTTTTGGTGGCGTAAGACCTCGCTCTGTAGCACCCTTGTGTGGAACTGGGCCCACCGGACCACGGGGATGCAGGATGAGAGAGAACCCAGGAGGGACATTGCCTTCCTGAGAGACATGGTGGGGTTATTGGAGGCGTTCAAGACCTGCTGACGTAGGCGGACCAATTTTTTGGGAGGAAGACGACATTCCTGATTCTGCAAATCAAGGATTAAGCCTAAGAACTGCTGGACCTTCATGGGCTGTAGACATTTCTTGATGTTTAATAGCCACCCTAACCTTTCCAAAGCCAATTTTGCTTTCTGCAATTGATCCAGACAATGGACTGCTGTTTTCCCTACAATAAGGAAGTCATCCAGGTAGGGGATTACTAGGATGTCTGCCTCCCGCAGATGGGCCATAACCTCCGCTATAACTTTAGTGAACACCCGGGGGGCAACTGCTATACCAAAGGGAAGGGCGACATATTGGAAATGCTGTAACGACCCCTCCAAATGAACTGCCACTCTAAGGAAACGCTGATGAGACGCATAGATGGGTATATGGTAATAAGCGTCCTTTAAATCCAATACCACCATAAAACAATTTTCAAACAGCAACTTTATTGTGGAGCTGATCGTTTCCATTTTAAAGGGTCGAATGACTAGGTATCTGTTAAGTGCCTTTAGATTAATTATGGTCCTGTAGGAATTATCCGGTTTACGGACCAAAAATAGGGGGGAGTAGAAGCCTTCGCCCTTCTCTGCCTCTGGTACCTTTATCAGTACCCCCTTCTGGCATAGTTCAATAATTTCGGTTTTTAGGGCAGTCTGTTCCGTCTAGGAAGACCTAAGCGGAGTGGCTCTAAAGCTGCTCTGGGGGACACGGGCAAATTCGGGCTTTAGGCCTGCGGCCACCAACCCCAGGATCCAGTTACTGTTCGAGATCCGCGACCAGGTTGAGTAGAAGGCCGATAGCCTACCTCCCACTGGGGCCTCTAGTCATTGGGGAGGTTTCTTGGACTCACGGGATGCTTTTTGGCGTCCCCCTCCAAACATAAAACCGGTACCTTTTCTTTTCTTATCTTCCCATCTGCCTCGGTCCCTGGACGACCTCCTCCGAAAAAATCTCTTCCTAGCAAAGGGACGCCTATAGGAAGTGGTGGGTAGGGAAGGGAATTTCTTTTTATCATCGCCAGCCTTCTCCAGGAGTTCATCTAGGACTGATCCGAATAGATATTCTCCCTCACATGGGATGGAGCAAAGCCGGGATCTGGCCTGGATATCCCCGGGCCAGCATTTCATCCATATAGCCCGTCGGGCTGCATTCGATAGCCCTGCGGCCTTGGCCGCCATCCTCGCAGAGTCTGCTGAAGCATCGGCTAAAAAGGCTGCCGCATCCTGGATGGTAGGTAGGGTTTTTAAGATAGATTCCCTCGAGGCTCTGTCCACTAGCTGTGTTTCCAATTGGTCCAGCCAAACCATTATAGATCTGGCCATGCAGGTAGCTGCGACCCTCAGGCGCGCCAGCCGACATTTCCCATGTGCCTTTCAAGTAGGAGTCCGCCTTTTTATCCAGCGGATCCTTCAAAGTGACCATGTCATCAAAGGGAATAGTGGATTTCTTGGATGCTTTAGCTACTGCTGCATCCAATCTCGGGGCTTTGTCCCACTTATTCACCACAGGGTCCTCAAAGGGATATCGCCGTTTAAAGGCTGGTGGTAGGGAGCCTTTTCTTTCAGGTTTCCTCCATTCTCTATTAATCAAACTTTGGACCTTGTCGTTTAACGGGAACGACTTACGTTTCTTGGGGTCTAAACCCCCAAACATTAGGTCCTGTGCTGACCGTTCAGGTCTGGCGTCTGTTACCCCCATGGTAGCCCTGACTGCCTTGACTAGTTTGTCCACTTGGTCAAGACCTAGGCAGAAACGGCTGGCGTCTTCCTCTGAAGAGGACGCGGATGCGGAGGTGGAGGGCTCTGAGGAGTCTTCGCTCCCTCTAGGGTCTGCTGAAGAGCCTGATTCTGAGAAGCTTGCCCTCTTTCTCTTCCTAGACGACTCCCCCTGGGGTACAGATTTTAGGGCTTTAACCTCCGCTCTGATTATTTCCCTTAGACTTGTAGCGAAGTCAGGGGTCTCTTCTGCCACCTACAGGAGGGGGGACAGAGCAAGGAAGTATGCTTGTAACTTTTTGGGACTACGCCCCCCCTTTTCTTTTTTTTTTTTTACCGTCTGCCGTATGCATGACTGGCACAGCCTCTTAGGGTAGGCATCCGGCAAGGGGCATTTACAAAGGGCACATTCCCTGTTTTTTGCCTCGTCAGTACATTTCTTTCCCTAAAGGAGGAAAAACATAAGGGGGACACTGCGTCAGGGCACATTCACGAAGATCTCTTACCCTGAGCAGAAGGAGTAGGTACCGGATCACGGGGGGGGGGCGAGCTGGATCCTTCGGCCTGGAGGAACTTCTATGGCCGGATTGTCCAGTTCGTTTCTTCTTTTGCTGGGAGCTGGTTTGGGACCTCTCTGAGGTATGTTCCTGCTCTTTGTCCAGCTGGGGCACGGGAGCTTCCTGCTCGTCCATCCTGCATCCGAGCTGAAGCCGCTCGCCAGTGCCTCTGTGCCCTTTTTCTTCCCCCCGGTAATCCGGGATCGCTGGTGTCATGGCCAGGGGCTGATTTTTTGCCCCCCCCTCCCCCTGCATGCCGCGACCCCCCGCCCCCACCGCTCTGCCGCGCCCGGCGACACACGGGGAGAGAGGAAAACGCCGGCACCCAACTTCCGGTCCGGCGCCGCTGGCCCTGCCGCGCCACATCCGGTCCGGCCTCAGGAGAGGAAGCGCAGGCAGCCAGCGCCACCGGCCCTGCCCCCCGCAGCGTCACCTCCGGCCCTGGTGCACGCGAGGACGCACAGGCCACCGGCCCCGCCGCGTCACTTCCAGTCCGGACGCGCAAACCAACAGCGCCGCCAGCCCCGCCGCATCCCCCGGTCTGGGCGCGCACGAGGACACGCAGGCCCCCAGTGCCATGGCGGCACCTGACACACAGCGCCCCCGGACGTCACCGAGGCACAGCCGCACGCCCCCGACGCGATTTGGGGCCGAGGGGAACCGCACCGTGAACCAGGACCGGGATCAGGGGAGGAGAGGCCATACTTACCTGCTGGCGCCGGCCCAGGAGACGGGCATCCGCCGGACCCCGCTCCCACCTGCTCCGCACACTGACGTGGAACCCTGCGCGGGCCACCGTGGCGCTTCCAGGGGACTCCGCACTGCCCGAGGTAGGAGACCCCCCCGCTACCTGAGTCGGACAGGCAGCCTGGGGATTCCTTCGTCCATGATGGCATGATCTGTAGGGAATCCTGTCCTCCAGGAACAGGAAACCAACTGATGCGTGGGAGAGGTGCCGCCCTTATGTATCTGTAGGATTTCCTGTTCCTGGAGGGTGGATCCCCTCTCTCAGGTGGTGCTGTCATGGACGACCAAATAAAAAATGATTTTTTATTTTCACGCCCGGGCGTTATAAACTTCTGTGAAGCACTTGGGGGTTCAAAGTGCTCACCACACATCTAGATAAGTTCCGTGGTGGGTCTAGTTTCCAAAATGGGGTCACTTGTGGGGAGTTTCAATAGTTTAGGTACATCAGGGGCTCTCCAAACGCACATGACACCCGCAGACCATTCCATCAAAGTCTGCATTCCAAAACGTCACTACTTCCCTTCCGAACCCAGACGTGTGCCCACACAGTAGTTTTCTCCCACATATGGGGTATCAGCGTACTCAGGACAAATTGGACAACAACTGTTGGCGTCCAATTTCTCCTGGTACCCTTGGGAAAATAAAAAAATTGGTGACTAAAAGATCATATTTTTTTATTTTCACGCACGGGCGTTATAAACTTCTGTGAAGCACGGGGGGGGTTCAAAGTGCTCACCACACACCTAGATAAATTCCTTGGGGGTCTAGTTTCCAAAATGGTGTCATTTGTTGGGGGTTTTCACTGTTTTGGTACGTCAGGGGCTTTCCAAACACGACATGGTGTCCGATCTCAATTTCAGCCAAAAACGTCAAATGGCGCTGCTTCCCTTCTGAGCTCTGCCATGCTCCCAAATAGTGGTTTACCCCTACATGTGGGGTATCAGCGTACTCAGGACAAATTGCACAATAACTTTTAGGGTCCTGTTACCCTTGGAAAAATAAAAATTGGGGGTGAAAAGATCATTTTTGTGGAAAAAATATGATTTTTTAATTGTACCGCTGTACGTTATAAACTTCTGTGAAGCCCTTGTGGGTTCAAAGTTCTCACCACATATCTATATAAGTTCCTTGGGGGGGGTCTAGTTTCCAAAATAGGGTCACTTGGGGGGGTTTCCAGTGTTTAGGCACATCAGGGGCTCTCCAAACATGACATGGCGTCCGATCTGAATTCCAGCCAATTTTGCATTGAAAAAGTCAAACAACGCTTCTTCCCTTCTGAGCTCTGCCATGCGCCGAAACAGTGGTTCCCCCCCACATATCAGGTATCAGCGTACTCAGGACAAATTGCACAATAACTTTTGCAGTCCAATTTCTCCTGTTACCCTTGGTAAAATAAAAAAAATTGAACCTGAAGTATTTTTTTTGTGAAAAAAAGTTAAATGTTCATTTTTTTTTTTTAAATATTCAAAAAATTCCTGTGACGCACCTGAAGGGTTAACAAACTTCTTGAATGTGGTTTTGAGCACCTAAGGGGTGCAGTTTTTAGAATGGTGTCACTTTTGGGTATTTTCTATCATATAGACCCCTAAAAGAGGCTTCAAATGTGATGTGGTTCGTAAAAATAAAATGGTGTTGCAAAAATGAGAAATCGCTGGTCAACTTTTAACCCTTATAACTTCCTAACAAGAAAAAAATTTTGGTTACAAAATTGTGCTGATGTAAAGAAAACATGTGGGAAATGTTACTTATTAAGTTTTTTGTGCGCCGTATCTCTGTGATGTAAGGGCATAAAAATTCAAAGTTGGAAAATTGCGAAATTTTAAAAATTTTCGCCAAATTTCCGTTTTTTTTTCACAAATAAACGCAAGTTATTTGAATTAAATTTTACCACTAACATGAAGTACAATATGTCACAAGAAAACAATGTCAGAATCACCGCGATCCATGGAAGTGTTTCAGAGTTATTATACCTCATAAAGGGACGGTGGTCAGAATTGTAAAAATTGGCCCGGTCATGCTATTCTCAAATCTCAGGTCAGTAAAAAGGCATATTGGTGGTCAAGAAGAGGTTCGATCCATCAACTGGTTTCAGATATATGGGCTTTTTTACTTAGAGCCAATTTTATAGTCTTTCCAAAGAACACATGGCTAACCGACATCATACAGTAGACATAGAGACTCAGTCATGGATATCACACAAGATACACAGATTGCTGTATCCACATCATGGAGTTTGAAGTGTCATCTCTTTCTAACTTCCCCAGTTATAATTAATCCCATATGTTCAATGTGACAGGTGACATTTCCCCTCTCTGGAGATGTCTTTATGGATTTTAATTTTTCGCTAAGACAGGCTCCAGTCTCAAGCACTACACTATTGTGCAAAATTTTTGGCCAGATGTAGGAAAAAATACTGCAAAGTAAGAATGCTTTAAAAAAATAGAAATCTTAATAGTTTATTTTCACCAGTTAATAGAATGCAAAGTGAATTAACAAGAGATAAATCAAGTTAATATTTGGTGTGATCGATCCTTTGCCTTCAAAACATCATCAATTCTGCAAATTGTCTGAGGAATTCTTGTACACAGTTCTTGAAGGAAGGTTGTTCTGAACATACTGGAGAACATATAACCACCGATATTCTTTGGATTCCTTCTGTCTGCTACACAGAGGAGAGGGAGAGAAGGCTGTGCGCACAACATGACATTATGGTAGTTCTTATCCCTCTCCTTAAAAACAATTATTTTTTCTTTTCCCATTGTTCAATGGTCCCACAAGGGGAGAAGAACATGCGATCTTTTCATCACATTGATAATATACTGTGCAACAAATGTTGCACAGTGTATTATCTATCCTCTCAGTGTTTGACTGACAGTTAGCCTATCAGGCCTCAACACAGGCATCATCTAATTGGCTAAGGGATATGACAGATATTATGACCACTGTCATGCCTATAGTAAGCAAGGCAACTCCTCTGCACCCTGTGAACATGTCCCCCCCTCAACTGACCTCACACACCGCTCCCCACGTCCCCCCCTCACCTCACCTACCGCTCCCCACGTCTCCCCCCTCACCTCACACACCGCTCCCCACGTCTCCCCCCTCACCTCACACACCGCTCCCCACGTCTCCCCCCTCACCTCACACACCGCTCCCCACGTCTCCCCCCTCACCTCACACACCGCTCCCCACGTCTCCCCCCTCACCTCACACACCGCTCCCCACGTCTCCCCCCTCACCTCACACACCGCTCCCCACGTCCCCCCCTCACCTCACATACCGCTCCCCACATCCCCCCTCACCTCACACACCGCTCCCCACGTCCCCCCCTCACCTCACACACCGCTCCCCACGTCTCCCCCTCACCTCACACACCGCTCCCCACGTCTCCCCCTCACCTCACACACCGCTCCCCACGTCTCCCCCTCACCTCACACACCGCTCCCCACGTCCCCCCCTCACTTCACCTCACACACCGCTCCCCACATCCCCCCTCACCTCACACACCGCTCCCCACATCCCCCCCTCACCTCACACACCGCTCCCCACGTCCCCCCCTCACACACCGCTCCCCACGTCTCCCCCTCACCTCACACACCGCTCCCCACGTCCCCCCCTCACTTCACCTCACACACCGCTCCCCACATCCCCCCTCACCTCACACACCGCTCCACACGTACCTCCTCACCTCACACACCACTCCCCACGTCCCCCTCTCACCTCACACACCGCTCCCCACGTCTCCCCCCTCACCTCACACACCGCTCCCCACGTCTCCCCCTCACCTCACACACCGCTCCCCACGTCCCCCCTCACCTCACACACCGCTCCGCACATCCCACCTCACATACCGCTCCCCACATCCCCCCTCACCTCACACACCGCTCCCCACGTCCCCCCCTCACCTCACACACCGCTCCCCACGTCTCCCCCTCACCTCACACACCGCTCCCCACGTCTCCCCCTCACCTCACACACCGCTCCCCACGTCTCCCCCTCACCTCACACACCGCTCCCCACATCCCCCCGTCACCTCACACACCGCTCCCCACTTCCCACCTCACACACCGCTCCCCACGTCCCCCTCACCTCACACACCGCTCCCCACGTCCCCCCCTCACCTCACACACCGCTCCCCACCTCTCCCCCTCACCTCACACACCGCTCCCCACGTCCCCCCTCACCTCACACAACGCTCCCCACGTCCCCCCCTCACACACCGCTCCCCACGTCCCCCCCTCACTTCACCTCACACCGCTCCCCACATCCCCCCCTCACTTCACCTCACACCGCTCCCCACGTCTCCCCCTCACCTCACACACCGCTCCCCACATCCCCCCGTCACCTCACACACCGCTCCCCACTTCCCACCTCACACACCGCTCCCCACGTCCCCCTCACCTCACACACCGCTCCCCACGTCCCCCCCTCACCTCACACACCGCTCCCCACCTCTCCCCCTCACCTCACACACCGCTCCCCACGTCCCCCCTCACCTCACACACCGCTCCCCACGTCCCCCCCTCACACACCGCTCCCCACGTCCCCCCCTCACATCACCTCACACCGCTCCCCACGTCCCCCCCTCACTTCACCTCACACCGCTCCCCACGTCTCCCCCTCACCTCACACACCGCTCCCCACATCCCCCCGTCACCTCACACACCGCTCCCCACTTCCCACCTCACACACCGCTCCCCACGTCCCCCTCACCTCACACACCGCTCCCCACATCCCCCCGTCACCTCACACACCGCTCCCCACTTCCCACCTCACACACCGCTCCCCACGTCCCCCTCACCTCACACACCGCTCCCCACGTCCCCCCCTCACCTCACACACCGCTCCCCACCTCTCCCCCTCACCTCACACACCGCTCCCCACGTCCCCCCTCACCTCACACAACGCTCCCCACGTCCCCCCCTCACACACCGCTCCCCACGTCCCCCCCTCACTTCACCTCACACCGCTCCCCACGTCCCCCCCTCACTTCACCTCACACCGCTCCCCACGTCTCCCCCTCACCTCACACACCGCTCCCCACATCCCCCCGTCACCTCACACACCGCTCCCCACTTCCCACCTCACACACCGCTCCCCACGTCCCCCTCACCTCACACACCGCTCCCCACGTCCCCCCCTCACCTCACACACCGCTCCCCACCTCTCCCCCTCACCTCACACACCGCTCCCCACGTCCCCCCTCACCTCACACAACGCTCCCCACGTCCCCCCCTCACACACCGCTCCCCACGTCCCCCCCTCACACACCGCTCCCCACGTCTCCCCCTCACCTCACACACTGCTCCCCACGTCCCCCCTCACTTCACCTCACACCGCTCCCCACATCCCCCCTCACCTCACACAACGCTCCCCATGTCCCCCCCTCACCTCACACACCGCTCCCCACGTCCCCCCCTCACACACCGCTCCCCACGTCTCCCCCTCACCTCACACACTGCTCCCCACGTCCCCCCCTCACTTCACCTCACACCGCTCCCCACATCCCCCCTCACCTCACACACCGCTCCCCACGTACCTCCTCACCTCACACACCGCTCCCCACGTCCCCCTCTCACCTCACACACCGCTCCCCACATCCCCCCTCACCTCACACACCGCTCCCCACGTCCCCCTCACCTCACACACCGCTCCCCACGTCCCCCTCACCTCACACACCGCTCCCCACCTCACACACCGCTCCCCACCTCACACACCGCTCCCCACGTCCCCCCCTCACCTCACACACCGCTCCCCACGTCCCCCCCTCACCTCACACACCGCTCCCCACGTCCCCCCCTCACCTCACACACCGCTCCCCACGTCCCCCCCTCACCTCACACACCGCTCCCCACATCCCACCTCACACACCGCTCCCCACCTCACACACCGTTCCCCACCTCACACACCGCTCCCCACCTCACACACCGCTCCCCACATCCCCCCTCACCTCACACACCGCTCCCCACATCCCCCCTCACCTCACACACCGCTCCCCACATCCCCCTCACCTCACACACCGCTCCCCACGTCCCCCCTCACACACTGCTCCCCACATCCCCCTCACCTCACACACCGCTCCCCACGTCCCCCCTCACCTCACACACCGCTCCCCACGTCCCCCCTCACCTCACACACCGCTCCCCACATCCCCCCGTCACCTCACACACCGCTCCCCACATCCCCCCGTCACCTCACACACCGCTCCCCACATCCCACCTCACACACCGCTCCCCACCTCACACACCGTTCCCCACCTCACACACCGCTCCCCACCTCACACACCGCTCCCCACATCCCCCCTCACCTCACACACCGCTCCCCACATCCCCCCTCACCTCACACACCGCTCCCCACATCCCCCTCACCTCACACACCGCTCCCCACGTCCCCCCTCACTTCACCTCACACACTGCTCCCCACATCCCCCTCACCTCACACACCGCTCCTCACTTCACCTCACACACCGCTTCCCACGTCCCCCCCTCACCTCACACACTGCTCCCCACATCCCCCTCACCTCACACACTGCTCCCCACATCCCCCTCACCTCACACACCGCTCCCCACACACCACTGCTCCCCACATCCATACCCCTCACCTCACACACTGTTCCCCACATTTTCCTCACTGACTGCTCCCCTCTTTCTCGCTGATGGCAGCTCTGTATTTCTCCCCTCCAAGTCACACACCTCTCCATTACCTCACACCAGCGTCTTTCTCCATTCATTTCCTTCCATAGATTAGTAGTAGCTGACGCTGTAGTCCGGTCATGTGATCTGCATTGCACGTGACCTAGCAGCGCTGTTTCATTGTAGACACTACCCTGCTTCGCTCTCGCGATATCTGGCCGTGTTTGTGTGTGGCTGTGCCGGGCCCTTTTCTCCGGGGTGGCTCGGCCTGTCAGTGGCAGCCGGCAGCCTGTATGTTGTGCGGGTCCCTCCCCCCGGGGAGCAGCGCCCACTGAGGCCTCTCTGCCCCGCACACACCGGAGCCCGAACCGGGGGCTCTGTCTCCACCATGGCGTCCGATAGTGACACAGAGGAGTTCTTCGATGCTCCCGAGGACGTGAACCTGACCTGCTCTCCGGCTGTGTGAGTGACACGTCTGCCATGTACTGTGCTGTGTCCATGACCTCCCGTACTGGGCTGTATACTGTGTATATGACCTGTACTGTGCTGTATACTGTACACATGACCTGTTCTGGGCTGTATATACTGTGCTGTATATTGTGCACATGACCTGTACTGTATACCGTGCACATGACCTGTTCTGGGCTGTATATACTGTACTGTATACTGTGCACATGACCTGTACTGGGCTGTATATACTGTGCTGTATATTGTGCACATGACCTGTACTGTATACCGTGCACATGACCTGTTCTGGGCTGTATATACTGTACTGTATACTGTGCACATGACCTGTACTGGGCTGTATATACTGTGCTGTATATTGTGCACATGACCTGTACTGTATACTGTACACATGACCTGTTCTGGGCTGTATATACTGTGCTGTATATTGTGCACATGACCTGTACTGTATACCGTGCACATGACCTGTTCTGGGCTGTATATACTGTGCTGTATATTGTGCACATGACCTGTACTGTATACCGTGCACATGACCTGTTCTGGGCTGTATATACTGTACTGTATACTGTGCACATGACCTGTACTGGGCTGTATATACTGTGCTGTATATTGTGCACATGACCTGTACTGTATACCGTGCACATGACCTGTTCTGGGCTGTATATACTGTACTGTATACTGTGCACATGACCTGTACTGGGCTGTATATACTGTGCTGTATATTGTGCACATGACCTGTACTGTATACTGTACACATGACCTGTTCTGGGCTGTATATACTGTGCTGTATATTGTGCACATGACCTGTACTGTATACCGTGCACATGACCTGTTCTGGGCTGTATATACTGTGCTGTATATTGTGCACATGACCTGTACTGTATACCGTGCACATGACCTGTTCTGGGCTGTATATACTGTACTGTATACTGTGCACATGACCTGTACTGGGCTGTATATACTGTGCTGTATATTGTGCACATGACCTGTACTGTATACCGTGCACATGACCTGTTCTGGGCTGTATATACTGTACTGTATACTGTGCACATGACCTGTACTTGGCTGTATATACTGTGCTGTATATTGTGCACATGACCTGTTCTGGGCTGTATACCGTGCACATGACCTGTTCTGGGCTGTATACCGTGCACATGACCTGTTCTGGACTGTATACCGTGCACATGACCTGTTCTGGGCTGTATATACTGTACTGTATACTGTGCACATGACCTGTACTTGGCTGTATATACTGTGCTGTATATTGTGCACATGACCTGTTCTGGGCTGTATACAGTGCACATGACCTACTGTGCACATGACCTGTTCTGGGCTGTATATACTGTGCACATGACCTGTTCTGGGCTGTATATACTGTACTGTATACTGTGCACATGACCTGTACTTGGCTGTATATACTGTGCTGTATATTGTGCACATGACCTGTACTTGGCTGTATATACTGTGCTGTATATTGTGCACATGACCTGTTCTGGGCTGTATACAGTGCACATGACCTGTACTTAGCTGTATATACTGTGCACATGACCTGTTCTGGGCTGTATATACTGTGCTGTATATACTGTGCACATGACCTGTTCTGGGCTGTATATACTGTACTGTATACTGTGCACATGACCTGTACTTGGCTGTATATACTGTGCTGTATATTGTGCACATGACCTGTTCTGGACTGTATACCGTGCACATGACCTGTTCTGGGCTGTACATACTGTGCTGTATACTGTGCACATGACCTGTACTGGGCTGCATACCACATAATGTACATGACCTATACTGTGCTGTGTACATGATCTATACTGGGCTGTATGTACTGTGTTGTGTACCTGACCCGTACTGGGCTGTATTCTGTGCTTTATACTGTGTACATGACCCGTACTGTATGTACTGTGCTGTGTACTATGCTGTATATTCTGTGCTGTGTACATGATCTGTACTGTGCTATATACTGTACTGTGTACATGGCCCATATTGGGCTGTATATACTGTGCACATGACCTGTTCTGGGCTGTATATACTGTACTGTATACTGTGCACATGACCTGTACTTGGCTGTATATACTGTGCTGTATATTGTGCACATGACCTGTTCTGGGCTGTATACAGTGCACATGACCTACTGTGCACATGACCTGTTCTGGGCTGTATATACTGTGCACATGACCTGTTCTGGGCTGTATATACTGTACTGTATACTGTGCACATGACCTGTACTTGGCTGTATATACTGTGCTGTATATTGTGCACATGACCTGTACTTGGCTGTATATACTGTGCTGTATATTGTGCACATGACCTGTTCTGGGCTGTATACAGTGCACATGACCTGTACTTAGCTGTATATACTGTGCACATGACCTGTTCTGGGCTGTATATACTGTGCTGTATATACTGTGCACATGACCTGTTCTGGGCTGTATATACTGTACTGTATACTGTGCACATGACCTGTACTTGGCTGTATATACTGTGCTGTATATTGTGCACATGACCTGTTCTGGACTGTATACCGTGCACATGACCTGTTCTGGGCTGTACATACTGTGCTGTATACTGTGCACATGACCTGTACTGGGCTGCATACCACATAATGTACATGACCTATACTGTGCTGTGTACATGATCTATACTGGGCTGTATGTACTGTGTTGTGTACCTGACCCGTACTGGGCTGTATTCTGTGCTTTATACTGTGTACATGACCCGTACTGTATGTACTGTGCTGTGTACTATGCTGTATATTCTGTGCTGTGTACATGATCTGTACTGTGCTATATACTGTACTGTGTACATGGCCCATATTGGGCTGTATATACTGTGCACATGACCTGTTCTGGGCTGTATAATATACATGACCCATACTGTATATACTGTGCTGTGTACGTGACTCATATTGAGCTGCATATACAGGATGGGCCATTTATATGGGTACACCTAAATAAAACGGGAATGGTTGGTGACCCAGATCGGCGCGCTGAATTTGCAGAATGGGCAAAGCAAAAATTGGAACAGGACCCTCAGTTTACACAGAACATTATATTCAGTGATGAGGCAAACTCTTGGGTGGGCCATTTATATGGATACACCTAAATAAAATGGGAATGGTGACAGTTTTCTTGCGTAGGGTGTCTTGCATTGAAATCTGCTGCAATGACCAGGGTACTGCGTTCACCAGACATCAACACAACTTCTATCCGCTCCTCACGTGTTAACCTCTGCAACATGTCAATGGCTGTAAACAGAGAGAAACTTGTGAATAACTCATGAAAGAATAAAGTTACGTTAAAACCAAGCACACCATTGTTTTTCTTTTGAAATTCTCAATAAGTTTGATGTGTCACATGACCCTCTTCCCACTGAAAAAAATAAAGTTGGATCCAAAATGGCCGACTTCCAAATGGCCGCCATGGTCACCACCCATCTTGAAAAGTTTTCTCCCTCCCATATACTAATGTGCCACAAACAGGAAGTTGATATCACCAACCATTCCCATTTTATTTAGGTGTATCCATATAAATGGCCCACCCTGTACTGTGCTGTATACGAGGCTGTATATACTGTGCTGTGTACATGACCTGTACGGGCCTGTATACTATGCTGTATATACTGTGCTGTGTACATGACCCGTACCGGGCTGTATACTGTGCTGTGTACATGACCCGTACTGGGCTGTATACTGTGCTGTATATACTGTGCCGTGTGCATGACCTGTACTGGGCTGTATAATAATAATAATAATAATAATTTTTATTTCTATAGCGCCGACATATTCCGCAGCACTTTACATTTCAGAGGGGACTTGTACAGACAATAGACATTACAGCATAACAATAATCACATAGATCATAACAGATACCAAGAGGAATGAGGGCCCTGCTCGCAAGCTTACAATCTATGAGGGAAAAAGGGGAGACACGAAAGGTGGGTGGTAACAGTTGCCCTGATTGTATGGACCAGCCATAATGTTAAGTGTGTAACAGTACGGATGCAGAGGGCTAATGGATGCATAAAGCATGTGGGAACATGATGCTGGGAACCTGGTTATGGTAAAACTTTTGACTGTGCCACATAGGGATAGATTAGGTTAATGTGTTGAGGCGATAGGCCAGTCTGAATAAATGCGTTTTCAGGGCACGCTTAAAATTGTGGGGGTTGGGGACTAATCGTATTGACCTGGGAAGTGCATTCCAAAGAATTGGCGCAGCACGTGTATAGTCTTGAAGACGGGAGCGGGAGGTTCTGATTATTGAGAATGCTAACCTCAGGTCATCAGCAGAACGGAGGGCGTGGGTAGGGTGGTATACTGAAACAAGGGAGGAGATGTAGGGTGGTGCTGAGCCATGGAGGGCTTTGTGGGTGAGGGTAATAAGTTTGTACTGAATTCTGGAGTGGATGGATAGCCAGTGTAATGACTGGCACAAGGTAGAGGCATCGGTGTAACGATTGGTGAGGAATATGATCCTGGCAGCTGCATTCAAGACAGATTGGAGGGGGGAGAGTTTGGTAAGAGGGAGACCGTATAGGGAGGGTGTAGACTGTGCCGTGTACATGACCCGTACTGGGCTGTATATTGTGCTGTATATACTGTGCCGTGTACATGACCCGTACTGGGCTGTATACTGTGCTGTATATATTGTGCCGTGTACATGACCCGTACTGGGCTGTATAGTGTGTGCCGTTTACATGACCCTACTGAGCTGGATACTCTCTGTGTACATGACCCGTACTGGGCTGTATACTGTGCTGTATATTATGTGCTGTGTATATATATTGTATATACTGCGGATGTGTCCTGTGTGTACCACGCTGTGTTCTGTCCTGTACACACTATGTTGTTTACGTGTCCCATATATACCGTATTATAAATTGTATACACAATGCTCTTTATTGTATATACCGCTCTATGTACTGCAAACGTGTCCTGTGTATATCGTGCTTTACTGGCTATAATACACTTGCTGTATGCTACATTTATAATGTACACGTATGTACTGCCCCCCTGACACATCTCATCTGTGCTGTGTCTGTCATCTATAATCTGTATATACTAGGGTGGGTATACTGCACCCATGACACGTCTCCTGTATACATCATGTATAGGGTGTGTATACTGTATCCCTGACATGTCCTTCATACATCATGTATAGGGCGTGTATACTGCACCCGACATGTATCCTATATACAGTACAGACCAAAATTTTGGACACACCTTCTCATTCAAAGAGTTTTCTTTATTTTCATGACTATGAAAATTGTAGATTCACTCTGAAGGCATCAAAACTATGAATTTACACATGTGGAATTATATAATTCACAAAAAAGTGTGAAACAACTGAAAATATGTCTTATATTCTAGGTTCTTCAAAGTAGCCACCTTTTGTTTTGATTACTGCTTTGCACACTGTTGGCATTCTCTTGATAAGCTTCAAGAGGTAGTTTAATAACCAGGTTTAATAAGTGGGATTTCTTGCCTTATAAATGGGGTTGGGACCATCAGTTGTGTTGTGCAGAAGTCTGGTGGATACACAGCTGATAGTCCTACTGAATACACTGTTAGAATTTGTACTATGGCAAGAAAAAAGCAGCTGAGTAAAGAAAAACGAGTGGCCATCATTACTTTAAGAAATGAAGGTCAGTCAGTCTGAAAAATTGGGAACACTTTCAAAGTGTCCCCAAGTGCAGTGGCAAAAACCATCAAGCGCTACAAAGAACCTGGCTCACATGAGGACAGCCCCAGGAAAGGAAGCCCTCTGTGTCTGTACTGTCACACACTTTATGGCTGGTCCATACAATCAGGGCAACTGTTACCACCCACCTTTCGTGTCTACCTCTTTCCTCATAGACTGTAAGCTTGCGAGCAGGGCCTTCATTCCTCTTGGTATTTGTTATAATCTACTGTATGTGATTATTGTTATGCTGTAATGTCTATTGTCTGTACAAATCCCCTCTGAAATGTAAAGTGCTGCGGAATATGTCGGCGCTATAAAAATAAAATGTATTATTATTAAGAGTCACCAGCCTCAGAAATCGCAGGTTAACAGCAGCTCAGATTAGAGACCAGGTCAATGCCACACAGAGTTCTAGCAGCAGACACATCTCTACAACAACCGTTAAGAGGAGACTTTGTGCAGCAGGCCTTCATGGTAAAATAGTTGCTAGGAAACCACTGCTAAGGACAGGCAACAAGCAGAAGAGACTTGTTTGGGCTAAAGAACACAAGGAATGGACATTAGACCAGTGGAAATCTGTGCTTTGGTCTGATGAGTCCAAATTTGAGATCTTTGGTTCCAACCACCATGTCTTTGTGCGACGCAGAAAAGGTGAACGGATGGACTCTACATGCCTGGTGCCCACCGTGAAGCATGGAGGAGGTGAGATGGTGTGGGGGTGCTTTGCTGGTGACACTGTTGGGGATTTATTCAAAATTGAAGGCATACTGAACCAGCATGGCTACCACAGCATCTTGCAGCGGCATGCTATTCCATCCGGTTTGACCCCAAACACACCTCCAGGCTGTGTAAGGGCTATTTGACCAAGAAGGAGAGTGATGTGGTGCTACGCCAGATGACCTGACCTCCACAGTCACCAGACCTTTACCCAATCGAGATGGTTTGGGGTGAGCTGGACAGCAGAGTGAAGGCAAAAGGGCCAACAAGTGCTAAGCATCTCTGGGAACTCCTTCAAAGACTATTGGAAGACCATTTCTGGTGACTACCTCTTGAAGCTCATCAAGAGAATGCCAAGAGTGTGCAAAGCAGTAATCAAAGCAAAAGGTGGCTACTTTGAAGAACCTAGAATATAAGACATATTTTCAGTTGCTTCACACTTTTTTGTGAATTATATAATTCCACATGTGTAAATTCATAGTTCTGATGCCTTCAGAGTGAATCTACAATTTTCATAGTCATGAAAATAAAGAAAACTCTTTGAATGAGGTGTGTCCAAACTTTTGGTCTGTACTGTACATCATACATAGGGTGTGTATACTGCACCCCTGACGCATCTCCTGTATACATCATGTATAGGGCGTGTATACTGCACCCGACACGTCTCCTGTTTACATCATGTATAGGATTTGTATAGTGCACCCCTGCTGTCATGTCGGACGCTGTTCACACCACAGCATCCGGCAGGCAGAGGTAGTTCCACCTCCAGCCACTATAGCCTCAGTGGCGCCGGTTTGATCTTCAGGCTCTCGGGGGTTAATCCTGCTGGAGACCAGGTTGGAAGGTTAGTCACGCCCACGGTCTTTAAATAGTCATACTGGCATATGGGCGTCGCCGATTATAGCTTGTGTTTCATACCAAGTGGTTCCGGTCTGGAGTGGAGGTGTTCAAGAGAGAGAGATTCATATCTGGTGTCGTATGATCCGTCGTTATCCTTTCTCCTTCCCATATTTGTGTTTAGTTGTGCCCTGTTCACATTACTGTTTATTCCTGTGTGTGTGCGGCGCAGTGCAGTTTAAGTTCTCCCTGTCTGTCATTATTTGTGTGGGAGCTTTGGTGGTGTGACTCCTCACTGGGTGGAGGGTTAAGTGCAGGTCTGAGCAGAAGATAAGGAAAGGTCGGAGGCTCAGGCATTTGCACCTTCAGCAAAAACCCTGGGTTGAGGGTCAGACAGGGTTTCCCCTAGTAAAAGGGACACCACAGGGGCCCCGGGTATTTCAGCCTTAGTTGAACTAAGCCCCCGTGACATTATAATCGGCCCACATTTTTTCAGGAGTCCATGGATCCATTAGATTCCATAACCCGCCAGTTGGCGGCGCTGTCCATACAGGTCTCCGAGTTGAAAGGGGCAGTTCAGCAGCAGGGCCTGGTAGTAGCAAAGGTGCAAACGGCATCTGCAGGTATCGGTGCAGAGCCGAAGTTTCCGCTGCCAGAACGATTTTCAGGCGATCGCAGCAAATTTGTCGTATTTCGGGAGGCCTGCAAATTATACTTCCGCATGCGGCCAATATCCTCAGGTAATGAGGCCCAGCGAGTAGGGCTGGTGTTGTCATTACTGAGTGGTGACCCCCAAGCATGGGCATTTTCCTTACCAGCTGACTCTGCTACATTTCTTTCGGTCGATAATGTTTTTTCTGCCCTCGGGCTCATTTACGATGACCCTGACCGACTGGCTCTAGCGGAATCTAAAATCCGCGCCCTCCGCCAGGGGGAGCGCTTGGCAGAAGACTATTGTTCGGAATTTCGCCGCTGGGCTGTAGACACACAGTGGAATGACCCAGCACTGCGGAGCCAGTTTATTCATGGGGTATCAGGGAGGGTGAAACAAGCCCTCCTGATGTATGAGACTCCGGCATCATTGGAGTCTGCCATGAGTTTGGTGATACGTATTGATCGCCGTTTTCGTCAGGGGGCACAGGAGACGCTACCTCTGGGGAAAAACAGAGGTGCAGGTGTGGTTGAAGTAGATGAGTCCCCTGAACCTATGCAGATTGCTGGCGTGGCACAGGTTCAGCCTCGCGCTCCGGGGTTCCGGAAGCCCGGAGCATGTTTCTACTGTGGTAAAGGAGGTCATTATGTTAACGTTTGCCCGGTACTACCTAAGAGGGTCACACCGGCGGAAAACTGTTAAGCTCAGAGGGTATGGAGGAGACCCAACTGAGCGTATGCATATCCTCCATGATGGTATCTCAATGTATGCTCCCTGCCAAGGTTATTATCGCCGGCAGAGAGCTACCTATATCAGTGTTTGTGGATAGCGGTTCCGCCACCAATCTCATAGATGAGGAGTTTGCACACACCGCCGGGTTTAAGATCGAAAAACTTCCTCACCCCATACAGGTGGTGACCATTAATGCTGTTCCCCTCCCTCAAGGGGAGATTACTGAGTTTGTGGCAGAGGTGAAACTCCACATTGGGGTCCTACATTCTGAGTCGGTTACATGTAGGGTCCTCCGTAATCTCCCAGCACAAATGGTCCTGGGTTTTCCATGGTTGTCCAGGCACAACCCGGTAATTGATTGGAAAACTCAGGACATAGTACAATGGAGTGGTTTCTGCCAAGACAATTGCTTGGCCACATGTGTGTCCGCCGTGACGCCCAGCCTGCCGGAGGCTTTGCAGGATTTCGCGGATGTTTTCTCTGAGAAGGGTTGCTCAGAACTGCCTCCACATAGAGCCTATGACTGTGCTATTAGGTTAAAACCCGGGGCCAAATTACCTAAGGCCAGGATGTTTAATATTTCTGGTCCTGAGAGACAAGCTCTGAAAGACTACATCGCGGAGAGTCTGAGCAAAGGTCACATCCGGCCTTCGTCCTCGCCTGTAGCCGCGGGGTTTTTCTTCATTAAGAAGAAAGATGGGGGGTTACGCCCGTGTCTGGATTTCCGAGAGTTAAACCAGATTACTATCCGTGATCCCTACCCAATGCCGTTGATCCCGGATTTGTTCAACCAGGTAGCGGGGGCGAAATGGTTTTCCAAGCTGGACCTCAGGGGGGCGTATAACCTCATAAGGGTCCGTCAGGGGGATGAGTGGAAGACGGCCTTTAACACTCCTGAGGGTCATTTTGAGAGCCTGGTTATGCCGTTTGGGTTGACCACCGCGCCTGCCGTTTTCCAACATTTTATTAATGATGTATTTGCTCATGTCCTGGGGAGATTTGTGATTGTATACCTGGATGATATCCTCATTTATTCTAGCGATCGGGACACTCATTTGGAGCATGTTAGGCAGGTGTTACAGTTGCTCCGGGAGAACCAGCTCTATGCTAAGCTGGAAAAATGTTTATTTTTTGTCCAGGAGTTGCCCTTTTTGGGATATATTGTGTCCGCAGCCGGTTTTAAAATGGACACCGCTAAGGTGCAAGCGGTGTTGCAATGGGAGAGGCCGGAGAGTCTTAAAGCACTCCAGCGGTTCCTTGGGTTTGCGAATTATTATAGGAAATTTATAAAACACTTTTCGACTGTCGCCAAACCGCTCACGGACATGACAAAGAAGGGTGCCGATCTGGCGAACTGGCCTGAGGTGGCTATACGTGCATTTGAGCGTCTGAAGAATAGTTTTGCTTCAGCCCCCATTCTGGTGCAACCAGACGTGTCTAAACCTTTTGTGGTAGAGGTTGATGCGTCGGAGGTGGGAGTGGGGGCAGTACTGTCTCAAGGCTCGTCCTTGAGCGAGATGCATCCATGCGCCTACTTCTCCAAGAAGCTGTCGCCGGCCGAACGGAATTATGATATCGGCAACAGGGAGTTGTTGGCCATCAAACTGGCTTTTGAGGAATGGCGACACTTCTTGGAGGGGGCGGCTCACCAGGTCACAGTTATCACCGACCATAAGAATCTGCTCTACCTGGAGTCGGCCAAGCGTCTGTCTCCTAGGCAGGCTCGCTGGGCATTGTTTTTTACTTGTTTCAATTTTCTTGTGACGTACCGTCCCGGGGCTAAAAACACCAAGGCGGATGCTTTGTCTAGGTGTTTTCCGGGGGGAGAACCTCGGGAAGAGCCGGTACCCATCCTCCAGAAAGGGGTAGTGGTCTCGGCTCTCACGACTGAGGTAGAGGCGGAGATTGCCGAGGCCCAAGAGGAGGTACCACCAGGACTTCCCGCCAACAAATCATTTGTACCCCTGCATCTTCGGCCTAAGGTGTTGAAGGAACACCACGATTCGGTACTGGCTGGTCACCCAGGGGTGAAGGGCACCTTAGAGCTGGTATCGCGTCGTTTCTGGTGGCCCAAAATCCGGCAGGACGTGGTCTCGTACGTGGCAGCTTGCATCACGTGCGCTAGGGCTAAGTCACCCCGAACCCGTCCTGCTGGCACGCTACAGCCTCTGGGGGTACCCAATAGGCCATGGACAGAAATCTCCATGGATTTTATCACTGACTTGCCAGCCTCGGCAGGGAACACGGTCATCCTGGTGGTGGTTGACCGTTTTTCAAAGATGGCGCATTTTGAGGCGTTGTCCTCTTTGCCCAATGCTAAGACGTTGGCTCAGGTATTTGTGAAGGAGGTGGTCAGACTCCACGGAGTACCGTCTGACATAGTATCTGATAGGGGTACGCAATTTGTGGCGAGGTTTTGGAAAGCTTTTTGCTCTAGGTTGGGGATCAAGTTGTCACATTCATCGGCGTTTCATCCACAGTCTAATGGACAAACTGAGCGCATGAACCAAAATCTAGAACAGTATTTACGATGCTTTGTGTCCGACAACCAGGAGGAGTGGTCTACTTTCCTTCCTCTGGCCGAATTCGCATTAAATAATCACCGCCAAGAGTCATCAGGAGAGTCTCCATTCTTTTGTGTGTACGGTCAACATCCTCAGTTTTGTACCTTACGTCAGGGTGACTCCGGGGGTGTCCCGGAGGAGGATCAGCTAGGAGCCCAATTGTCATCAGTCTGGAGGCGGGTGAAACAGCGTTTGTTGAGCATGAGTGCCAGGTACAAACGGGTGGCTGACAGTAGACGCGTGCCAGGTCCGGACCTGTGCGTGGGTGAATGGGTGTGGTTAGCTACGAAGAACATAAAACTCAAAATCCCATCTTTAAAACTGGGTCCAAGGTTTATTGGGCCTTTTAGGATTTCTGCCATCATTAACCCAGTGGCTTATCGGTTGGAACTTCCTGCGGTGTACAGAATACATAACGTTTTTCACAGGGCTTTATTGAAAAAGGTGGTAGGCTTGGTGGACACGACGCCGATGCCACCTCCAGTCATGGTGGATGGCGAGTTAGAGTTCGAGGTCGCCAAGGTGGTGGACTCTCGAGTAGTACGCCGTACTCTTCAGTATTTGGTGCACTGGCGGGGGTATGGTCCAGAGGAGAGGTCTTGGGTTCCAGCCTCAGACATACATGCGGATCGGCTGGTCAGTTCTTTTCACCGTCGTCATCCGGACAAGCCGGGTCCTATGAGTCTTGAGGGCCCTGGGGTCCCTCGTAGAAGACGGGGTACTGTCATGTCGGACGCTGTTCACACCACAGCATCCGGCAGGCAGAGGTAGTTCCACCTCCAGCCACTATAGCCTCAGTGGCGCCGGTTTGATCTTCAGGCTCTCGGGGGTTAATCCTGCTGGAGACCAGGTTGGAAGGTTAGTCACGCCCACGGTCTTTAAATAGTCATACTGGCATATGGGCGTCGCCGATTATAGCTTGTGTTTCATACCAAGTGGTTCCGGTCTGGAGTGGAGGTGTTCAAGAGAGAGAGATTCATATCTGGTGTCGTATGATCCGTCGTTATCCTTTCTCCTTCCCATATTTGTGTTTAGTTGTGCCCTGTTCACATTACTGTTTATTCCTGTGTGTGTGCGGCGCAGTGCAGTTTAAGTTCTCCCTGTCTGTCATTATTTGTGTGGGAGCTTTGGTGGTGTGACTCCTCACTGGGTGGAGGGTGGAGGGTTAAGTGCAGGTCTGAGCAGGAGATAAGGAAAGGTCGGAGGCTCAGGCATTTGCACCTTCAGCAAAAACCCTGGGTTGAGGGTCAGACAGGGTTTCCCCTAGTGAAAGGGACACCACAGGGGCCCCGGGTATTTCAGCCTTAGTTGAACTAAGCCCCCGTGACACCTGCCGTGTCTGTAGACATCACACTGCAAATCCACATGTTGACCATGTATATTCTGTACCCCATGCCTATATGCTTAACTCTATGCCAGGCGTCAGCCAGTGATGGCAGTCCAGCTATTGTGACAGTACAAGTTCCAGCATGCCCTGACAGCCGCATTCTGGTAGTTGTAGTTCCATGTCAGTTGACCTCCCACAGGTTGCTGATCCTTGCACTATCACGCTGGCCTGTGTACATTGTGGTACAAGGCACACACTACGTCTGTAATCACACCGCCGTCATGATTTCCGTTACAGGAGGTGTGCTGTGTTCAGTTATGGTGGATTCTACCGCCTATGGCTCAGTTCATACCTGTGTTAGGCTCTTTCGGCATTTCTGTCATTAGTACAGTAGATGTCTGTTGCTGATCCAACACCACTGACCCCCAACAGATCCCATTTGCTTATAATGTGTCAGTGATGTACACAGTAATAGTAGCATTATGTTTTGAGTACATATTTCCATGTTTTTCTGGCTTTTTTGGCTGAATCTGTGATGGAGCCTCCGGTACAGATGTGAACACGGCCTTGTGTGGGAAATGTCATGAACGGCCTGCTGTTATGCTTAATGTTTTTCCTTCTCTGGTGTCCTTGCACTACCGGCTTTTAGATGACTAATGTCTGATGGTGAAGTGTACACTCCCTGACAACATCATCCTCATAGTGATGGGGAGTCACACTTAGGCTGGTTTCACATTTGCGTTTTTTTGAGCTGGAAAAAAACGCATACCTGCGCATGCGTTTTTTCCCCTATATTTAACATGGGTGCGCATACCTGCGCGCTGGCATGCGCACGTATGCGATTTTCATGCGCTGCGTTTTTTTGGGGTGTGCGTTTGTATTTTCCAGACGCTGCATGTTGCATTTTTTGGCCCTGCAAAAAAGCGCATGCGCACGTTTTGCGCTAAAAATGGCCATTATAGCCTATGGATGCGCATACGTGCGCATTGGCATGCTTATGTATGCGTTTTTTTGCACATGCGTTTTTTTTTTTTAACATTAGTTTAGACAATGGAATTTAGGGGTTTGGGTTAGAGTTAGGGTTAGTTAAGGGGTTTAGGGTTAGGGTTAGGGTTAGGATCAGGGTATGGTTTGGTTAAGGGTTAGGGTCAGGGTCAGGGTTAGGGTTAGGATCAGGGTATGGTTTGGTTAAGGGTTAGGGTTAGGGTCAGGGTTAGGGTATGGTTTGGTTAAGGGTTAGGGTCAGGGTTAGGGTTAGGATCAGGGTATGGTTTGGTTAAGGGTTAGGGTTAGGGTCAGGGTCAGGGTTAGGGTATGGTTTGGTTAAGGGTTAGGGTTAGGGTCAGGGTTAGGGTATGGTTTGGTTAAGGGTTAGGGTTAGGGTATGGTTTGGTTAAGGGTTAGGGTCAGGGTTAGGGTATGGTTTGGTTTAGGGTTAGGGTATGGTTTGGTTAAGGGTTAGGGTCAGGGTCAGGGTTAGGGTTAGGGTTAGGGTATGGTTTGGTTAAGGGTTAGGGTCAGGGTTAGGGTATGGTTTGGTTAAGGGTTAGGGTATGGTTTGGTTAAGGGTTAGGGTTAGGGTATGGTTTGGTTAAGGGTTAGGGTTTGGGTTAGGGTCAGGGTTAGGGTATGGTTTGGTTAAGGGTTAGGGTTAGGGTTAGTAAAGTCATGGTTTGGGTTAGTGTGAGGGGCCACCTAATGTTTGGAAAAAACGCAAACGCAGTAAAAACGCTTACAAACGCATAAAAACGCTGCGTTTTTTTCATGCATGCTCATAAAAATGCTTGAAAAAAACGCAGCAGTTGTATGCTTTTGTATGCGTTTTTTCAATGCGTTTTTTTGCGGGAAAAACGCGCTGCAAAAAAAAGCAAGTGTGAAACTAGCCTTAGATGCTTTCACTTTCTCATGTTTTTGTTTAGCTCTGAATCCCCCCTTACACCACCGTTTGTGCGGGTGGCTGCAGCACAGCACTTCTCATAGGGTGGCCTATAACTGGGTGGTATATCATGATGTAGGCCTTTTTAAATGGGTTTTCATTTGATGACATTTTGCTAAGATGTGGCATTTATATATGATTGGTGGTGTCTAACCTCTGGGACCCTCACTAATCCTGAGAGCAAAGGGGGCACTGTCTTGTGTAGCGGTGCCTCCCCTAATAATTTGTCTGTACAGCCAGCTTTCAGGCAGGAAAAGGTTGGCTGTAGTTTCCTACCCAAGCAGGTAATTGGGGGCACTATGTAGTAAAAAAAATTTGGTTTGGATATTCGCCAAACATAAAGTGAGAGTGATATGCCATGGATAGGTGAGAAAGTTTAAAGGACAACACTTTGTATCTAAAGCAACCCTCAGGCTGAAAACTGTGTATACTTATACCTAGTGCTCTCCGTTTGCTCCTTGCTGCCTCCTCTGCTCAGATTAGTGACTCTTTCCTCTTCCAGGATGGCCACCAGCGTGGCACGGGGAGTGCAGTGCAATCTGCGACTTTCCTGCCTTTGCTATTCTAAGGCTGTGTGCACACGCTGCGGATTAGGTGCGGATTCATCCGCGCGGATTTTGTAAAATCCGCAGGTGAAACCGCATGTCAAAAGACCTGCGGATTGCTCTGCGGTTTTTCATCTCCTCAAATGGAGGAGATGGCAAACCGCAGGAGAATCCGCAGAAAGAATTGACATGTCAATTCTTTCTGCGGATTGAAAACCGCAGATAATCCGCGCGGAAAATTCCGCACCGTCTGCACTGCGGTTTTTGATTCCCATAGGGAATCATGGTACTGTACACCGCAGCAAAAACTGCTGAGGGTCCGCAGCGGCCAAAACCGCAGCGTGTGCACACAGCCTAAAATTCAGGAAAGCCAGGGAGCCATGGTTCAGACACCACCACACTCCTCATGGTTCTCCGGAAGCAGGCAAGAAGAAAGGCCAATCTGATGAGGAGAGACAGCGGGCGTTTTTTTTTTTTTTTTGTGCTAGAGTGGAGGGTCCCTTTAAGATGACCGTCCTTTCTTTGAGTTTTCCACGTTCCTCCGTTGTGCGGCTGCCTCCAGTCCACTATCCTGCTCTCTACCCCTCATTCTCACACCTTTTGTTGCTGACATCTCTGAATATGAATGTTGTAGATCTGCCATCATTACTCTGTAAGATGTGATGACTCCCCAGGAGCGCCGTCTCCCAGTCTCGTACCACCGCTTCCTCTTCATGCTACACATTCTTGCCTGTCAGTGTGAACCTTCTCCCTTTAATTAGGCGCTGTTCTTCATAAAGCACTTGTGGCTCTTCGTACCCTTGTGGATGTTGTTAGCAGCACTATTGTATCTGTTATCGGGGCCCTTTTATCTGCCTCCCTGTTCCACGTCTTTTTTTCTATTGATGTTTGGAATCTGTGCTGTGCATGACAGGTACGCCCTGGTATTGTACTGCAGATGAAAAATCAATACCTCCTAATGTGCCCTGGCATTTGTGCTTGGCTCCAGGTTACATTGAGTTGTGGGTAAGCAGGTTCATTCTCTCAGGCTCTAGCCCAGAAGAAGCCATGGTGCCTGTCTCTAAACGGGAAATGTGCTTTAAGCATGTGTTCACATCAAACCAGAAATAAAAACTTCAGTTACAGGACTTGGGGACTATTAGATTTTTTTTTTTTACTATTGGCCTAAAGACTAACAGGCAGGTAGTTGCTAATAGAGGCAACTACCTGCCTGTTCTACCCAGCGCCAGCTGACAGCGGTTACGGAGCGCTCCTGCCAGCCATAAAGCTGCTCCACATCAACAAAGCAGCCTTTCCTCATCTGGACTTCTCTATCGATGGGCAAAGATATAATTCGGATTGACAGCTGTCTCCCCGCAGTTAAGCAGCAGGGAGCCAGTCGGCATGGCCTCGGCAGTCACAACCCTTCAACATAGCAGAGCGGAAGAGAAGCTGCTTCTCTGTCGACTTGATGCCAGTGCAAGCAACTACCTGCCTGCCTCTTAGCCCTTAGGCTTGTAGGAAAAAAATATTACCGTTTATGGTCCAGGATAACCCCTTTAAGAAGCACGTCTCTTAATAGATCAGGATCTTCTGATGAGCGGTATGCACCTCTGTATGCCATGCCAGAAATCTTACTCCTCTGTCACACGCAGGTCCTGACACAGCTCAGCCCATTTTGTCAGAGACGGGAAAAATTGGCACGAAAATTCAAACAAAAGATGCCAAATTTTTGGATCCGTTTTTTTTTTTTTTTTTTTTTGTATCAGTTTTTCTTGCTCTGCATAGACCTGAATACTACGGACATTGAGACGCCTCTGATGAAAAATGGATTCATTCAAAATGGAGCTAAAGCAAATTCAAAATTGAAACTTTGGCTTCTGTGTGTAGTTGTTTTGTTTGTTTATTTGCTTTATTTGTACATGTCCTTTTTTTTTCTACTGGCTATTACAAGCAGATTCCAAATGAACTTGTGAACAGAGCCTTATGCTTACATGTTACCTTTTTGCTGCGTTTTTTTTTCCCAGCTGCGCTGTCTGGCCATTCCCTTTTCTTGCAGTATGGGAGTCGAGGGTATCATCACATAAGATAGAACTGCTATTTGGAAGCCGGGTGGCTTAAAGGGAGTCTGTCACTAGCTTTGTGGCCAGCATGGGGTGAGCTTTGCAGACATGCCCATGTCAAAACTGGAAAGCCCAGTATTGAGTAGTATAGTTTTTACCAACAATCCTGAGACTTGTCACCCTATGATGGGCGAATAACGCAGTGCAGTGGTGTGTGCTGTGCTCAGTGTCACCTGCACACCAGAATGCGTTTTTTTCCACTTTTTTTTGCTTTTTAGTGCAGGTTTTAAGCAGCATTTCTTGAAAAAGTTGGGATTTTGCACATAAAACCTCAAATGTATTTTTTATAGTCTGCCTTCAGACTCCTCATTGAAGCCTACAGTCATGAGTTTTCATTAAATTACATCCACTAATGATTCAACTACTAAAGAGAACCTTTCATGTCTCATGTTAATCTGCAGGTTAATAGCGTTCTAAAGACGGGCGGCCACCACACTAACAGCCCAGCTGTTGGAAGGAGATGGACTTTACTCCTACTGGCATGTTTTTTCTTAGCAGGAAAAAAGTAGTGTAAAATAGGTTTTAGGCCTCTTTCACACATCCGTCTGTCACCATCAGTCAAAATCCGCCGTTTTGCAAAAAAAACGGATCTGCCATTTTTCTTGACGGATCCGTTTTTCTTACCATTGACTTGCATTATCGGCGGATCTTGACGGATGGTTATCCGTAGGGTCTGTTTTTTCACGGATCCGCCAAAATTTTGGCGTCCACTGACATGACTGGACGGACACTGAAACGCATTTTTGCTGTCCGAATCCGCATTTGCCCGGAAGAATTGCCTTTGCCGGAAACTTAACCCTAAATCCCGTTCTGGCGGCTGAGAAATTCTCTCTCTGTCTCTATCTCTCTCCTTTTTCCAGGCACGGGTTCCTTTAAAATTCAACCTTACACGGATCCATCAACACAACGGTCCGGTGCCACCTGTTTCTTTCAATCCACCTACGGATCCGTTTTCCGCCATTTTAGTGGATTTCGACTGAGCTGAAAAATGGATGTGTGAAACAGGCCTTAGTTGTGTTTTTTTTTTGGGTTTTTTTTTGTCGTGCGGTTTTTAGGCTATGTGTTCACGTGCGGAATTGCCGCAGAAATTTCCACGGAAATTCCGCAACTCCCTGCCATGGGAAATACGCATGCGTAATTCCCGCGTAAAACTAGCGTTTTGCAAGCGTAATTAGCTTGCAGAATGCTAGCATTTTCCAATTGATCTGTAGCATCGCTTGGAGAACTGATTGACAGGTTGGTCACACTCGTCAAACATAGTGTTTGATGAGTGTGACCAACTTTTTACTATTGAGGCTGCCTATGCAGCATCAGTAGTAAAAGATATAATGTTAAAAATATTAAAAAAAAAAAAAAAAAAGATATTCTCACCTTCCGGCAGCTCCCGCAGCCTTCCCGATCCTCACGATGCTCCCGGCAAGTCCCATTCCCAGCGATGCCTTGCGACAATGACCCTAGATGACGTAGCATCACGCGAGACCGCTACTTCATCACAGGTCATTGTCGCAAGGCATCGCTGGGAATGGGACTTGTCTGGGGATGCTGTGGGGAACGCCGGAAGGTGAGAATATCATGATTTTTTATTTTAATTCTTTATTTTTTAACAGGGATATGGTACCCAGGACCTTGAGGACAGTCTCCTCTCCTCCTGGGTACCATCCGCACATGGTCCGCTTACTTTGTGCGTGGTGGGTATAGCCACATGCGGAAAGTAAGCGGATCAATGCATTCCTATGTGTGTGGAATCCCCGCGATTCCGCACACAGAATGAGCATGCTGCGGATTTTTCCGCGATGCGATTCCACCGCGGAAAAATTCGCAGCATTAACACAGCATGTGCGGAATGCCACTGACTACAGTGGTTGCTTTTTGTATGCGTTTTCGTGGCGAAAAAACGTGGCAAAAATGCTTAACATCCGCAACGTGTGCACACAGCCTTATTCAAATTTTTTCCCCACTCATTAGTTTTGGTGAAATATGCAGCAAAAGCGTTGAAAGAGTTGACATGATGCAGATGTAAATCTACAAGTGAAAAATAAGCAACAGGTGCATGAGACTTCAGGATTCTCAATCACTTTGCTGGCATCAGGAAACCTTTGAATTTTGTGACAAATCTGCACAGAAACAAAAAGCAGCGCAATGTGCACAGGCCCTACAGGCAGATGGAGGCTGTGATTCAAACAGTGAGAATTATTTTTACTTTGCATCTTGTCCTTCTACTGTAAAATATTAAAATGTCCCTAAAACCCCCTTCAGGAGCTCTAATCAGCTATTTTTAATTGTGCTAATATTTGACGTAAAACACTGTGTCCTCCAGCATTTTCACAGATGGTTCTCCTCTCCATATGTTATTTGTTTTTTATTTGTTCTGTCTGATCTGCTAGCTAATATCTATACATCGTTTGTCTGATGCCTGCGTGCAGGCCGCAGTGATAAAGGTACAGTAAAATAATCCTATACCATAGATGATTTAGCTATTTCCTCATAAGCTGGCACAAGAGTTAAACTGCTGTTTTACAGAGAGGTTTGTCTTGCATCCTGCTTGTGCCAGTCCCTGCCAGCGTGTAGTGTGAGATACATATAGCATTAGCACTGCCAAAAGCTGCACATTACAGCGTGTCCTTTGGTGTAGTGAGCGGCTGCGTTGTCACTTTGCTGCTGTACAGTATACTGGCTAGTTTGGCTCATTAATAGGTACTTGCTATATCTGCTCTTGTCTGTCCTCCACATTTAAAGAGTAGCAATCGTCAAAAAATAACCTATCGTTTAGATCAGATTTTTAGATTGACATTTTTTCCATATCACAAAAAAAGAAATCTTGCAATTTTCACACTGACCACTAGGGCTATTCAGTCTCTAACTTCCTGTAGTTTCAGGAAACAACACATGTACAGTAACCCACCCCCTATCTTTTGCATTGAAGCATCGAGTGAGCGTTTGCGAACGTCACTGTGTAGGTAAGGGAGCAGGGGAGCTGTGACATCGCCGATTGTGATTGGTGGATCCTGTATTATCAGCTGTGTATAGCGTGTCAGTGTAATCCTGCCTCTGTGGATAACGGAAAGTCCTGGAATCCATTCCTGAAAGTGCAGGATGTAGGAGTGTAAGAAAGTCTGTGGCCTGTGTGGAAAATGCAAGATTGCGGTACTTTTTTCTCTTTTAATAAAGGTTGTAATATTTAAAAAAAATACATGTAGCACACAAACCTAAATCGAGAGGTTGTTTTATTATGATGATGGCTTCTCTATTCAGCTTAGAAAGTTGTCATTGAAGCGTGCCTAGGGCAAATGAGAAATCTGCTGTCTCTGCAGACCGCTGGGAGCTTTCCCTCTTTCTCTGAAGGTCTTTTCATACCTTGGGCATCATGCTTAAGACTATCTTCTAGTTAGTAGTTTTAGTTTTTGCCCCAAACTTAGTGCTTCATACTGTCCTTTTAAATTTTGCTGTTTTCAGACAATGTAGTGTGCATCACTACTGATGAGCGAACATGCTTCGGATAAGGTGTTATGTGAGCATGCTCGAGTGCTAATTGAGTGCCTACGGTGTGCTCAAATAATATGTTCCAAGTCCCCGTGGCTGCATGTCTCACAGCTGTTCAATAGTTGCCACACGTGCAGGGATATCCTCACAAACAGGCAATCCATGCTTTTGTTGTGGCTGTCGAACAGCCTGCGGGAACTCGAACATATTTTTCAAACACGCCGAAGACACTCGGTTACCCCACGAGCATGCTCAGATAACACCTTATCCGAGCACGTTCTCTCAATACTATACACCACATATTAAGTTACGTTTGTGGAATTTAGGCCAAATTCACCCATCCGATTTTCACTTATGAGTGCTATCCGTGATTTTCACAGATTGGCCCCAATAGGAACGCTTTCACATGTCCATGATTTGTCGTGGTCCGTGGAAAATTGTGGAGACGTGTACGGATTTTGATCCAAGGATCGCAGCAAAATCGGCACTGCAAATCAATGGGTTTGTGAGAAAATTGTACCACACTCACATGACGCTGGAGTGCAGTCCCATTTTCATGGACTGTCAAAAAGGAGTAGGTGGAGAAATATTTTTTTTTTTTTTTTTTTACAAATACGAGAAAAATTGATTCCACTTGGAACATAATAAATAATTGGTCAGTTTTTTCGAGTTTGGAATAATCGGGCCTGTGTATGAGCCCTTGGGGTGTGTATTCTGTGCACAGGCACCCGTTTAGACATGACTCAGCAAGCATTTATGCATAATGAGGAATATGTTGATTTATCTTTTTTTTTTTTTTCTGTTGAAACCAGTGAACAATGTGTGCATCTCTATAGCTATACTTTCTTAAAGACCGTTTTTACCTCTATATTATTTAAACAAAAATAAGCAAATTTAAGAGGGTTGTGGAGATTGTGATTGACACTCAGACTGCCGATCTCTGATTTGTGGTGGCGTGCGTTGTACACACTGTCACAATTCCCGTGGATTCTCCATGCGGGTGGGCAGTCCTATGCCAGCACGTATGCAATTTTCATTTTTTTCTCGGTCACGTGCTGGCTAGACTCAACTGGCAATAGAAGAAAATAGCGAATAGCGGAGGAGTCTGGCCGGCACATGAGCGCAGTATATACATTGCAGTCATCCCGTCACATTACCCACCACCAGGGCTGTGGAGTCGGTAAGCCAAACCTGCGACTCCGACTCCTCAATTTCCCTTTCTCCGACTCCGACTCCCACACATATTGCTTATATTTAAGTGAAAAATTTATTGTAGTACAATGTGAACCTCAGACATTTAATCATTTCTATGATACAATAATCAAGACATTTAGATACAGAATATATATTGGTGTACTACCCGGTTTTCATTCTTTTTGGTACAGATACGATATGGATAGACAGATATGGATAAATGGATAGATAGAGCAGATTTCTAATCTGCTTTTGCTATTGAAAACATTATCTATGAGCTCAAAAACCTTTCAGGTGATGCAGTTTTTTAAAAAGATGATCAGCTTTTGCAGCTGAAAAACGTATCCTCAAAAAACACAGGAAAAACGCTGTGTGTGAATGTAGCCTTAGATCAGGAATAGAACAGCCATTTATAGGACATTTCATAACTTTCCCAAACTCCTATGAAAAAATATTCAGCACATCCTGCATTGAATTACTGTACCCAATTTATTATATATTTTAGGAGTCGGAGTCGCTCCATTTTATACCGACTCCAACTCCGACTCCACCAAAATGAGCTCCGACTCCACGACTCCGACTCCGACTCCACAGCCCTGCCCACCACATTGGTAAACACAGGGGAATAGTGACTGTGGGCTTGTGTGATTGCGGTAATGTATATTGATTAGATTTTGCTCTGTCCATCACTTTAATACAGTAGGAAGTGTCCTGCAATTCTTGATAGCAGTGTTTTTTCCTTCCTTTCTTGGCGACACTTTACACTGTATGACAGCACTTGGCCACCGGTTATCACAGAGGATTGTACCCTTGTAGATTATTTTTCAGCTCATCAGGTTTCCTGTTTAATTATCTTGTACCTGAACAGAAGGTGAAGTAAGGACAGGTCTGTCAGCGAGGCTGTGTACATGATGGGTGTCAGCAGACTTTTTTAAAAGCCAAATAAAGACCTCTTCAAACTGATGTAGGCCTTGTTCCGATATCTTCCCTTGCACTTAGGAAAAAAAAAAACTAGATCGATTTGTATTAGTGTGCTGCATCAGGTTTTCATTGGTGTTTGGTCAGTGTGTCCGTATTTGTCATCAGTGATTTTCCTGCATGCAAAAAATTAAAAAATGTATTTGTATATTTATGAGTAAAATGTAAATTGCTCTTTTATTTTATAAACTACTGACAACATGTTTGAATTTACAAGCACTAAATCAAAATAACAAAAAACTGCAGTGCTTGCAGACCTCAAATAATGCTAAGAAAACAAGTTCATAATCATTTAGAAATAACAATTGATTGAAACATTAGTTTTAACTCAGGAAGAGCTCAGAAATCAATATCTTGTGGAATAACCATGATTTTTAATCACGTGTCCTGGCATGCTTGCCACCAGTCTTTCACACTGCTTTTGGGTGACCTTATGCCACTCCTGGTACAAAAATGTAAACAGTTATTCTTTGTTTGATGGCCTGTGACTATCCATCTTCCTCTTGATTACATTCCAGAGGTTTTCAATGGGGTTCAGTTCTGGAGATTGGGCTGGCCATGACAGGGATTTGATGTGGTGGTCCTTCATCCACACATTGATTGACCTAGCTGTGTGGCATGGCGTATTGTCCTACTGGAAAAACAAGTCCTCAGAGTTGGGGAACATTGCCTGAGCAGAAGGAATCCACTGTTTTTCCAGGATAACCTTGTATGCGGTTTGATTCATACGTCCTTCGCAAAGACTAACCTGCCCAATTCCATCCTTGCTGAAGCATCCCCAGATCATCACCGATCCTCCACCAAATTTCAAAGTGGGTGCAAGACATTGTGGCTTGTACGCCTCTCCAGGTCTCCGTCTAACCATTAGACAACCAGGTGTTGGGCAAAGCTGAAAATTAGACTCATCAGAGAAGATTACCTTACTCCAGTCCTCTATGGTCCAATCCTTATGTTCTTTGGCAAACTTCAGCCTAGCTCTCCTTTGCTTCTCATTGATGTGAAAGGCTTTTTTCTAGCTTTACATGACTTGAGCCCTGCCTCTAGGAGCCTGTTACGAACTGTTCTTGCCGTGCACTTCACCCCAGCTGCCATTTGCCATTCCTTTTGTAGGTCACTTAATGTCATCCTGCGGTTGCTGAGTGACATTCGAATAAGATGACTGTCATCCCGGTCAGTGGATAGTTGTTTTCGCTCTCTGCCGGTCTGTAGCTTTGTTGTCCCCAATGTCTGCTGCTTGACCTTGTTGTAATTGACTGCCATCTTAGAAATTTTAAGGATGAAAGCAACATGACGCTCACTGTATCCCTCTGCTAGTAAAGCCAGTTGAGCCCTTCTTTTCCTCACTCAAGACTTTTCAACTCCTGTGGCATGGTTAAAAATTATTTTTTCGTTCCTATTACTTTTGAGATATTACTAGCACTTTTTTGCCATCCAGCTTGTCCTATTGCAAGAGGATTGTGAACACCACAGCAGGGTTTTTTTTTATACTTTGTTAAATAAGATTTGGTTCAGGTGATCACCTAATCAGAAGCACAGTAAGTAGAATGAGGTGTACTCTGATTGGAATTCAACTGACACTGGAATGGAATGGCTGTCAGACATGTAGAGTAGCTGATTTTTATAAAACTGTGCAGTGGTTTCTTAATTTTTGCCAGAGCTGTACAGATAAGTCTATGTCCCCCGGTAGTCATCTGATTAAGATAAAATGCTGTTTCGTCACCCCCCACAAATATGTGATAACTTGCTAATCACTGAGTGTCCCACTGCTAGGACCCAGAACCATCTAAGAATGCTAAGACCTAGAATGAGCCAAGAACAGGTATTGGTTGAATGAAATGGTGCCAAACTCAACACATTGACCCCAATTCAATGAGACTGTAATTTCGCCCACCTCCCTAACAAAGGGAGCGCTGGATTAAGATGCGCAAAATTCAATGAGACTTGAGCTCCCTCAATGAACTTGTTGTATCTTTCAACTGCCGTGCACCACCGCCAGAAATGTAAGCCAGCCAGGGATTGGGAAATATTTCATCCATGGCATAAAATATGAATATGTTGAGCTCGTGTGAACACACCCTGTTCTGTTTGAGTGTCGCCAACTTTTCTAAAAGGCAGAAATTAAAAAAAAAAAATGTTATTTTTTTGCTCAACTTTTGAGTTGCACATAACTTTTGCAACATTTTGAAGAGTTTTATCTTGTTCATTCTGTCATCGGAGGCTCCGTTTAGAAAAGTAAAAGCAGATTCTATGGGAAGAGTGCTGCTTACATTGAGTTAGGGTGTGTGCACATTTTGCGGATTCTGCTGCTGATCCGCAGCGGTTTTGGCCCTGCGGATCCGCAGCAGTTTTTGCTGCGGTGTACCGTACCTTTATTTTCAATGGACAACATAAATCACAGTGCACATGCTGCGGATTTTTCAGCGCGGATTTGCTGCGGCTTCAAATCCGCTGCAGTTTCACACCTGCTCCATTGTACAGGTGTCAAACCGCAGGCTAATCCGCAGATAAACCGCAGGTCTTTTGACCTGTGGATTTACCTGCAGATTTTGCGAAATCCGCACGGAAAATTCCTCAGCAGAATCCGCAACGTGTGCACACACCCTTAAGAATCAGGCAATCCGACAGAAAACCACAATATGAGTGCAAGCAGCAGGGCGGTGGAGTCGGTAAGCCAAACCTGCGACTCCGACTCCCACTCCTCAATTTCCTTTACACCGACTCCACGACTCCGACTCCCACATATATTGCTTATATTTAAGTGAAAAATGTATTGTAGTACAATATGAACATCAGACATTTAATCATTTCTATGATACAATAATCAAGATATTTAGATAGAACACAATATATATTTATTGGAATACAACTTTACAACACAAAAAACTGTAATAAATTGTAAATGTGTAATACACTATGTGGTATCGATTGCAATATATATCACTATGTAATAAACTATGTAAGTGGCAAAAAACAGTTTTCAACAAAAACATGCTAACTAACATTTGTGCAGACTATGAATTTGTTCTAAGAAATAGAATTGCCTCCATCAGATCCTCCTTCATAGATGACCTCAAATCTGACCTAATAATTTTATGGCTAGAGAACAACCTCCCTACACTAACGGGTTGGAGGCAAAGCCGTAACTACATGGGCAACATCTCTAACAATTTCCGGGTGTAAAGGAATTGCCTCTTAGACAGTCCGTTTTGATGAACGGTTGAATTTTTCTATTTCTTTGAGAGCAAGTGAAACATTTTGCTGAAATATGGTCAATCTGCTTGCTATAGGAGACGGAGTGATATCTTTTTCCTTGCGGCAACGCTTTTGCCTGCTCCATGTCATCCAAATACTTGTCAAAGTCAAACGCCTCATCTGATGAGGATGAAGATATGGCAGTAGTAGCACTGTCAGGACCCAAGTCCTCTTGCGTCTGGCAGTCCTCCTGTAGGCCATTCATCCTAACTGCTACCTCAGTCAGGGCTTCTTTTCCTTTAGTAAGCTGTTGATCATCAAGCAGTATACGATGACTTGGGTCCACATAAACAGCTGCCAGAAAAATTTTATTTTCCAATAGCCGTGTCTCTCTCCGTTTCATTGAAGCAGAAATGCCATCTGCGATTAAACCTCCTCTTTGGGACAGGCAAAATAGCAAGTTCTTCCACTCCCTTATGAAAATGCCAGGAGTTAAATCCTCAGGTTGTAATTTTTTAGTCACGGTAAATGGGTGATTAAGCAATTCCTTCAATTCAGCCACCTGTGTCTATTGACCTTCATTTAGAGTTCCCTGAAGGTTCGCCATATCTATAAGAAACTGTTTTAGTTCAAGCAATCGCTCAATCATTAAATAAGTGCTGCCCCATCTTGTGGCTTGTTCGACAATCGCCCATTTCCCAGATGGAATCAAATTTAGGGGTTCTGGCAGCAATAACCAATTTCCTCACTTTTCCAATCAGATTTCCAGCATGTCCCTCTTGCAGACTATCTCTTATTGCCAGTTGCAGCGTGTGCACAACTTGCTCCAGCTCGGAGCCCAGGAATCGGATCCTGTGCAGGGCAGGCACCCCTCCCCCTCATCTCTCTGGTGAAGATGGCAGAAGACAGGACAGAGGAGGGGAGATTGCCCCCTGCAGTCTGGAGCAGGTGCAGGATGGGAGCACTGCAGCATACAAGTGAGTTTTGATAGGTGCGTGCCCCTGCGGCCATGATTCACACACAGCGTTTTTTCAGATCCGTTTTTTTGCAGTAAAATGCAGTGACTCTGGGCATCCCAGCAAAGTCAATGGGTTTCAAGATATGACATTCAGACACATTGTTTTGTGAGGATCCGTTTTTGGGCTGAATGAGCATGTCAGTTTGTGCGGCGTTTTTCTAATCTGCTTTTGCTGTTGAAAACATTATCTATGAGCTCAAATACCTTTCCGGTGATGCAGTTTTTTAAAAAGCTGATCTGCTTTTGCAGCTGAAAAACGTACCCTCAAAAAATGCAGCAAAAACGCTGTGTGTGAATGTAGCCTTAGATCAGGAATAGAACAGCCATTCATAGGACATTTCATAACTTTCCCAAAAGATATTCTGCATTGAACTACTGTACCCAATTTATTATATATTTTAGGAGTCGGTCCATTTTACACAGACTCCAACTCCACCAAAATGATCACCGACTCCACAGCCCTGGCAAGCAGGCTATAATATAATAGAGTGTGTGTGTGTGTATAAATATATCGTTTGTTTCTATTTTTTAATCTAACTATCAAAAAAACCAACTCGCCTTTTCCATGTTTTCGCAAAAAAAAAAAAAATCTGACACTATAATGTCGAGGGGCTTATCAATAGATACACCTGAATTCCATATTTCAGTGCTTCACACCAAAGCATCAGCAGAGCCTCTGACATGTGGCTAAAGCGTGGTGTGCCCCATGCCAAATGTGTAGAAGTTTGGAATTTTTTTATTTTTTTTTTTTACATGAATAACAGATAGTAAAGATGGATGAAAATTGAGTCCAACACACCGACAAAAAAAACTGACCTGAAACCATCTTAAGGCTGTGTTCAAATGCTGCGGGGTTTTTCTTCTGCAGGCAAAACCTGCTCACTTGGCAGTAAAGAAACTTCTTAAAAAAAACAGTTTTTGCTGTTATTTTGCTGTATTTTTCATGATCCCAAAATGCTTCCCTTCCACAACAGAAGCATGAACAATGCAAGGTGTTAGGCCACCAATACAAGACATATGTGACAACATTTTTGGAAAAAGAGGCAATTCACTCAACTTATTTAGTGGACAAAGATTTTTAGTTCTAAATAAATAGTGACTATTCTGAATAAAAAAAAAAAAGTTCATAAAAAATACATAATTACACGTGTAGTATCAGTCGGGGGAGGTGAATTCGTCTGGAATAGTTTACAGAAAACATTGTCAGTTAATATTGTAGGATGGCCATTGTTTCCTTTTACACATTGATCAGGGCCATTGAGTTCCCATGTACTGCTCGATTTCACACACTGGTAAGACAATGTTTAATTTTACACATTGGTCGGGCATTGAGATGGTCAGGCACTGTTTACTTTAACACATATCAGTAATTTAAACTACGCCTTACGCCATTCTCAGGCGAGGAGACCAAGACATTTTGGTATAAACGTGAGAAAATCGCAAAAATAAATGGGTTTTTCACTTGCTGCTGTATCTGCTTTTTTTCCACTAAAAACCTCATAGCTTCTGCCCATAGTATAAAATGCAGCTTTTCAATTTGCATAAAAAATGCAGCAAAAAAACGCAACGTGTGACCATCGCCTAACACAACATTTTTTGGGATCCATTTAAAACTGATGGCTTTAGTTTTTCATTCATGTTTTTAACATCTCCTCATAGACTTGATTGACCGATTCAGATCACCAAAAACAGATTTTTTTTTTTTTCATTTTTTTTTTTTTATAGTCTTGGAAAATGTAAAGCAATTTCCTTCCTTGTGTTGGATCCGACCTTCATCTGTTTTGTCAGTTTTTACCATCATTGTGGCATCACTTTATCATATACCACAAGAGAATTAAATCTGGCTGTTTCCTGAGCTTCTCTTAGCAAATGATCACAAAAAATGGACAGTATGGGGGTGCAATCTACATGCGGTACATTATTTTATACTTTTATTTATTTTTTACTGACCCACTCACTTGATTGGGCAAGTTCTGTCAGCAAAACGAATCAAAGTAAGAAATTTCTCCCCTCTTTTTTATTTATTTTTTTTTAATGTGGAACAGTCAACAAAAACAGCCCCCAAACACATGAATAATCCTATAGAATATAATGTACAGAATGCTGTCAGTATCCCGCAACACAGAAGTGGGAATAAAGCCTAATGTGGTCCTAATTTTACATCGCGCTCAGTTTTTGTTTTCTCCAGACCTGGCGTTGTCAGCTACTCAGATGTCACTTCTGTCACAGTCACAACTTGGCTCTGCCCTTAGTAGGAAAAATGAAAAAAAATTCAGGAGGAATCATTGAGTCCTAACCCTACAGATTAAAAAGGAGAGATTTTTCCTTGCAATTTTTTTTAAAGCCAAATCATCATTAGTATCTTATTATTGTCCGATAGGAGTGGGATCATCAGTGGAAAATGACATGGTGACCCTAATATTTCTTTAACGTAAGCCACGTATGTTGAATGTTATCGATGCAACTTTCGACTGAGCTTTTAACTTTGGGAAAGTTTTCCCAACCCGTAGATAAGCAGCCGGAGCTGTCGTACAGGTGCTTCCTTCTACTCCAGTAAACATGTCAGAAAATGCCATTTATTTTAAGGGATTTTCATTATTAAAATCTAAACTGAAAATGGACAGTGACGTGTGAACACAGCCGCGTAGTAATTTATTAGGATATTGCCGCTCACTATATTGCCAGTGACTGAGTGAAAAAATGGTGGAAAGGCAGTGGTTGTGAGTTTGCTACCAAGCTGGCACATAGGGCCCAAATCATTATTGTATTTGCACCTTTTTTTGGCTAATTTTTGTGTTTTCTGCCAGGTTATAAATTGGACCTATTTGTTTTATTTTATATGTGATTTATCTACTTTCAGTTCATTGAGAGATGTAGGACATGTAGCTATTCGACACGTGACCAGAAGTATACAAGAAATTTGGTGGCGAGCGCTCGATCTAGCTGAATGTAATCCTAACAGTGTGTACGTTACACACAGTTGTGATTCAGCATGCTACAACAGTGCTTTAATGAAGAAGACCCCTTCAATGTTGATTTTCCCACGTTATGGACATGTCTGTTTAAGTAAATCCTTATATTCCACGTAACGTAAATCCGGTGGATCTTTTGTTGAATTTCTTTTACGCAGGTGTTCCTCCTGGAATTAAACGAATACATTAACAGTCTCCTAGTCAATGCGGTTTGTCCCTATTAAGGCTGACCTTGTCAGCAGCAATTGTATGTAGTCACACGATGTGGCAACATGCCTCGTTGAAAATTGGGAATGGTAACCCCTAGTTGCTGTTTTCTTCATGTAATCCCAGGAATGGCACAATGCTGACTTTTTCAAAGAGCTGATGCTTATCACTATTTCATGGGGAATACACATCTGGTGTTAAAAGCAGATTTTTGCAACAAGTAGATTTTTATTTTTTTCCCTTCTATCCTCTGTAGGATCTGGTGCAGGAATTATGTCCGTAAAGCCGGTGTCGCCCGTCCGACATTCACAGGCGTCCCACACATGACCCAAACTCCTCAATCTCCTATACGACTATGAGGCTATTGAGTTTGGATCAGGAAATCTGCAGCCGCTCCAGACACCGTGAGCCAAGTGAATGTTGGACGTGTGAACCCGTGAGTTTTACTCCAGGATCAGATGAAGCTATGTGCTTCTTCCCAGTATTACAACATTCTTCAGATTTTGCAGCATGTTCCATCAGGCTCTGCCATGATCCTCAGAGCGTAAAGCGTTAATGCAGCCTGTGTACTGGATAGAGGAGGGCGGCATTTATGAATAATTTACCAAGTGCGCGCTCATAACTAATGAACACTTTTATTTTCATTGCAGAATGATTCTGAAGTAACATAATAGGATAATAGAGTCACTACTTATTTTTAGCCATGATTTGCCTCTGGTGAACGGCTGCATGAAATGCAGCATGGTTTACTCTTCACTTTGTTTTCTCTTTTATTTTCAGTAAAAAAAAAAGAAGAAAAATTATTGAAAAAGGAAAATGTATTGAACAAATGACTTTGCAGCAAAAATTATGTAAACAGTTGAGCCCTAAATGCTCATCTATAGTAGAGCCCCCTGAGGGAGGAAACGTCATACGGTGCCACTGCTTTGTGTTATCTTTCCTATATACAGTAATGGTGTTGTGTATACACCAATCAGCCATTTTCTTTCTTTTTTTTGTATTTGTTTCCTTTGTTTTATCATTCCTCCCACTTTTCCTATTTTCTTTCGTTATAGCCATTTCTGCCCAATTTTTTATTATCTTTATGGCATTTACCATATGGTTAAATTAAATTTTGATGTTTTGAAAGATCAGGCTTTTATTGACACGGCAATGCTCCTATGCATCTTTTTAATTTCTCTATTCTTGGGGGGGTTGTTTAAATTAAATTTATTTAAGTTTTTACAAACTTATTCATTTTTTTAAGTCCCCTTTGGGTGAACCTGTGATTGTTTGATTTCTTCTTCTACATATTACAATATTATCTTATTGCAGTATATAGTTAGAATAACATTCTCCTATGAAACCCAGCCACAGGGATGGCTTCACAGGAGGATTAAGATACAGCCAACGGAGCCTTTAGCAGACCCCGGCTGTGAGTTTTCAGCACCCAGCAGGCCATTTTAGTGTATTTTACCCTATTAGGGGGCCATCACTATATAGGTGAGGTAATTTTAAGGTTGTGACTGATTGGTCCATGTATATGGTGTTTTACGATTACTTTATATGCCTGCATGTTTAGTTAGCCAAAAACTCAGATATTGATAAAATTCAGGAAGTCCGGGTCTTGGCCCCCCTATAAATTGAAGTGTCACATTTGATATCTTTTAACATTAATTGACACTTTTATTCATTTTCTTCTAGTAAATTGTCTTCATTGACTTTATTAGGAAAGTATTTTTCAGTCTGTGTAAAGAATGCAAACAACGTAACAGTCCGGTGGACATGAGAGTTGCCGCAGAGAAAAACCCTACCTGCCAATTACAGAAGCAGACGGCTCTTCTCCTCCCCAAGGTCGTGAAGGAAAAGCCGTGTAGGTTGGGACTGTTGACTCGGCAAGATTTTCTGCTGTTCTCTAGGATGGAGTTGGTGTGTAATTGTGAAGTAAAATATATAATTTTACAAAAGCTTTATTTCTGTGTCTCAGCAGGGGGAGAATCGATCATGACTGCAGCATTTTCCGTGAAGGACACAGGTTTTTCCATTTTGATTGTCAGATTCTTGCTGCATTTTGCTTTAAAATTACCTTCCTTTTTCCAGTTGCCCTTGTTTTACAGATACAGTTGAAACCAGAAGTTTAAATACTCTATATAAAAAGACAAATATATACATGTTTTTCTCAATATTTGACATGAAATCAGAGTAAACCTTTCCCGTTTTTGGTCAGGTAGGATTACCATAATTATTAATATTTGCCAAATGCCAGAATAATGAGAGAGAATGTTTTAAGGCATTTTTATTACTGCAAAGTCAAAAGTTTACATCCATTTCATTAGTATTTCGTACCATTGCCCTTAAACTGAATGACTTGGGTGAAACTTTTGGGATATCCTTCCACAAGCTTCACACAATAGTTGGTCGGAATTTGGGCCTATTCCTCCTGACAAAACTGGTGTAACGGATCCAGGTTTGTAGGTTGCCTTGCTCACCCCTGCCTTTTCAGCTTTGCCCATACATTTTCAATAGGATTGAGATCAGGGCTTTGTGATGGCCACTCCAAAACACTGACTTTATCCTTAAGCCACTTTGTTACCATTTTGGCAGTATGCTTCAGGTCAATGTCCATTTGGAAGACCCAATTCCGCCCAAGCTTTAGCTTCCTGGCTGATGTCTTGAGATTTTGCTTCAGTATTTCCACACAAAATCTTCTTTTCTCATTATGCTATCTATTTTGTGAAGTGCACCAGTCCCTACAGCAAAACAACCCCACAACATGATGCCGCCACCCCTGTGTTTCACAGTTGGGATGGTGTTCGTAGGCTGCCAAGCTTCTCCTTTTTTCCTCTAACTGTAACGATGGTCATTATGCCCAAACGGTTCATATCAGACCGCAGGACATTTCTCCAGAAATAAAGGTCTTGTTTCCTTTGTGCATTTGCAAACATTAATCTGGCTTTGTTTCTTTTGAAGTAATGGCTGCTTCCTGGCAGAGTTGCCTTTCAGCCCATGTTGATACAGTAGTTTCACTGAGGATATTGACACAATCTTAGCAGCTTCTGCCACTTCTTCACAAGGTCTTTTGCTTTTGTCCTACGGTTGATATGCACATGTCGGACCAAAGCACGTTCATCTCTGGGACACAACCCAACTCCTTTCTGAGCAATATGATGGCTGGACATTCCCATCTTGTTTGTACATGTGTATAATTGTTTGTACAGATGAACGAGGCACCTTCAGGTACCCAAGAATGAGCCAGACTTGTGTAAGTTCCCAATTCTCTTCCTGATAATTTGGCTGATTTCTTTAGACTTTCCCATGATGCTACAAAAAGGAGCAGTGTGTTTCAGGTGTGCATTAAAATACATCCACAGGTGTGTCTCTAATTAACTCAGATGTTCCCCAAACACATGACACCATCATGTGGACAGTCCAGAATTGTTTAAAGGCATAGTAATCTTAGTGTATGTAAACTTTTGACTTTGCAGTAAGTAATAAAAATGCCTTAAAACCTTCTCTTGTGCGCTCTCTTTCTTTCTTTCTTTCTTTCTTTCTCACACTCTCTCTCTCTCAATATTCTGGCATTTGGCAAATATTAATAATTATGATAATCCTAATTGATCTAAAATGGGAAAGGTTTATTATGAATTTGTCAGCTATTGAGAAGGACATGCTGATGTGTCTTTGTATATTGTGTATGTAAACTTCTGATTTCAACTGTATCTGTAAAACAAGGGCAATTGGAAAAAGGAAGGTCATTTCAAAGCAAAATGCAGCAAGAACCTGACAATCAAAATGAAAAAACCTGTCTCATTCACAGAAAATGCTGCAGTCATGATTGATCCTCAGTAGGTGGTTGAAATTAGTACATGGTCACTGTGTGGTGGCACATTGGCAACACCACTGTCCGAAATGAATATACACCAAGAGTTGACTTTTTATCAATTACCTCCAGATGATGCGGTTATTGTTAGTCATTGAATAGTCATTGTTTTTTGTTTTTTTTTGTGGTGTCTCCATTACTTGTTATGATGTATGATTGTTTTTTTGTTTTGCACACCATGTGTTGCCTTCTATAGTTCTTTATGGATTACTGATGTGTTGACTGTGTGCTGCATATTTTGATGACATGGAATAATAAAAGAACAAGATACTGTACAATTTAGATATGATGGAAAAGAATGTTGTTGGGTTTTTTTGTTACAAATTGGTGAGACACCAAAAATTCCTAGCAATTAAAGGGGTTTTCTTACGGTGTATTATGAGAAGGGGCTGTGCAGTCATGGAGATTGCCAGTTTGTTCCAGCGGCCCTGTCTCGCTCCTCTCTCCCGGTCTACAAGTAGAGGAAACTTTGCGTCTACAGCATAGCAAAAACACAAAGATGCTGAGGTTGGCCAAAAGCCAGAGACTGAGTCAACTCCAGAGCAGCAGGAGAGACCTGTATAGCATAGAGCCATGTTCTCCTGGACTAGGTATTCGGTCCCTCTGAGAGTGCAGTTTGCTGCAGTCTCAATCTATTTATATAATTGCCTTGTAATGTTTTCATTTCCTGTTCTGTCCAGATGTCACCATATCCCAGAATACCAAGCAGAGCAAGTTCACTGACCGCCATATTGGGACACCTAAGTGATGGGTGTCTCAATATGTAAACTGCTGCTGGTACCAACCTATTGCGCGGTACCACCAGCGGAACACACTGTGTGACTGTGTACCGAGCATACCACATCTCCTGGGCAGGGGAGGAAGCAGAAGACAATACTGACATTACAGCAGGGGATCACAGAGGATTCATTTTGTGAGGTAAAATGTTTCACTGACTGTTTTTAAACAGTATTTTACCTCACAAAATGTATCCTCTGTGATCTCCTGCTGTAATGTCAGTGTTGTCTTTTGCTTCCTCCCCTGCCCAGGAGCTGTGGTATGTTCTTTACACGGTCAGACACAGGGGTGACCGAGACAGACCACAGGGGGGAGACGGCTCAAAAGGGACAGCACTGCAAGGAGAGAGACAGCAGACAAGGGGGATAGCACATGGGGTAGACAGGTCAAAAGAAGAGAGCAAAGACAGGAGAAGTCAGCACATGGGGAAAGAGAGTGGATAGGTGGGTGAGCACATGGAGGGGAGAGATTCTCAAGGCTGCAAAGCCTGCCCCTATCGTGACATTACCGCCCTCCTGATGCTATGGCATCGGGCCTCCATCTAGTAAGACTAATAATCCTTCTGTTCTTGAAAGTATGGGATGCTTTGCAAAATTCCTTGTTTTTATAAGCATTTTACAATTTTTTTTTTCTCTCATTTATGACCTTGAGACAAAGCCCTTTAAGAAGTGAAATGATTAAGGGTCTGTATGTACTCATTATGGCAGCTGTATGTCAGTGCTGTTTTTTTCTCAGGCGGCCCAGGCACTGCTCCAGCAGACTGTCTTCCAAATTTGGCTGTGAATTCAGCACTAATGGCCGGAAATCAGAAGAACAGTGCATCTCGTCCTGACAGTAAAATATAAGGTCGTATCACTCGCTGTAAAGGTTCCAGAAAGATCCTCTCCAGCAGACAGATGCTAAAGGGACCAATAAGGCATTCTTTATCCTACCGTACTTTAAGAGTCAATGTAATGATTCGGTTTTTCATATTTATTGGTGATGTTCACTTATAGCATCAATTTCAAGGCCTATAAGGAATGGTGCCCATATTTGAACCCATTTGCATAATTTTAGATGCTTTCCTACGTGAATGAGACGTCAAGGCTCATTCTGACCTCCATGGGCCACCGTTGTGAGCCAGTAACTGCACAGTTTGAGCAGCCATTGGCCCCCCATAGTTTGGAGTTTTATTAATGCATCCAAATACATCGTGTTGGCACACGTCTATTGGGATGGCTCTTTAAAGGGTCAAATTTGACTTTCAACATTACTTCCAATAAGTAGAAAAGTAGAATCTGTTCTTCCACTGTGAAAAAGCCGTTTGCATGTTTTTTTTTGGCGTAACATAATCTGTATTTAAAAAAAAAAAATCTTGCAATTTTCACATTGAGCACCGAAGGTTTTTTAGGCTCTAATTTCCAGTTTAAGGAAATAACACATGTACATAGCCACACAAGGTCAAACCCTGACCCTTTCTTTTGTATTGAAGCATCTAATGAGTGCGAACAAATGTCATTGTGAGGGGAGCCAGGGTCAGCTGTGACATCGTCTATTGTAAATGGTGGATCCTGTGTTATCAGCCATGTGTGGAGGTGTTACCTGTCATTACAATCCTGCCTCTGATGGTAAGAGCCTGCTGAAAATTTTCCTGAAATGGTAGAAAAGTCTTAAAAACCTCCAGTGTAAAAATCGCAGGAATTACAAATTTTGTGGTTTGTTGTTTTTTTTTAATACGATTTGTGATATAAATAAAAAATGATCATTTAAAAAAAAATACTTTTATCATACTAGAAGTAACATTACCGCTTACAGATGGGAGTTAGCCGCTGCCAGACATCTCCATACAGATTAGATTTCCATAAAAATAGCAGGTTCGATGGACCATTCGTCTAATACCTGCGGCCAGCAGTGGACAACCCACCCACGTATTATATAGACTGCCACGTATTAGTAAGTAATGCTTCGTTTCCTGGAAAACAAACCATTTCACTGACACTAAGCCATCAGGGGTTGCTAAATGATGGGACCTCAGCACCTAACAATTATAACTGTGTTTCTGGGTCAAAATGGATTATGTGAATGGTCCACCCTGTGCTATTTTACAAGGTTAATTAGACATATTATGTTAAGATGGTCTTATTTTCTATTTTTCTTTTCCTGCAGATCCCCAACAAAGCCAGGAACATTCAATCTGCAGGTACGTAGCGCTACTAAATATGTGTATGTATATAAAATTTGTCACCAGAATGGTATCTATTATGTATTTGGATGACCTATACATCTCTATAGCTTTGTGTAAAGTGACCTTCCACCCCAGCCTCACAATTACTAATGCATGGACAACCATCTCTGGTGCCCTTTGGATCACCGCTGCCACCGCTCCCAGAACCCAAGAATACTTTATCTGTTTCCAAAATAGCCAGTGCAGTTTAAGTATGTGTAAACTGAGTGGAAACTCTTCAACACCGCATCAAAAATCATCAAAAACTTGGAGATTCTGCTCAGTTTCTATTCTGCAAAGAAAACTCTGCAGAAAAGACCCTTTGAGTACATAGCCACAAAAAAAGGAACCCCTGTGTTAAGTCTGCCGCACACCTCCGCCACCCCACCAAATGCTGTGGGATAGACTGGTGCTGACGATGTCAACTTTTAAAGGGACAGGGAAGGAGTGGTTCAGACTTGCCATAGCACTTCCCATTTTTAAGTGCCATTTTTGGACACAAAAGTCTGTCCCTGAACATGGGAATGGTAACAATGGTGATCAAAAGAAGAGAGCGATGCACACAGTGTCACGACTGCCCTGAATACCCCTTGTAAGTGGAAAGTCAGGTGACAGCATATACAGCTGGTGAAATAAGTATTGAACTTATCAATAGAAGTGAGAGAAGCCGGCTGAGTCTTGTATTTGTAAAGGTGCTCTTGACATGAAATTCTCACCAGATGTCTGTAACAACCCATCCAGTCCACACAGGCAAAGAAATCAAACCTTAGATTTCCATAAATTAAGTTATGTGTGATAATGAAATATGACACCGGAAAAAAGTATTTAACACATGAAAAAAGAGAGGTGCAAAAAGCAACGGAAAGTCATGACACTAGTTGAAATCTATTTCAGCTGGTTCAACTGATGTCTATAAAAAGGTGTCTCATTACCAAACAGAAAAACATCTCATGATGGAAAAAAGCAGTAAGCTGCCTCAAGACCATCGCAACCTTATTGTTGCAAAACAATACTGATGGCATTGGATACATAAGAATTTCTAAACTACTGAAAGTTCCTGTGAGTACTGTTGGGGCCATAATCCGGAAGTGGAAAGAACATAATTTTACCATAATGCGACCACGACCAGGTGCTCCCTGCAAAATTTCATAAGGGAGGAGTGAAAAGAATTATCAAAAGAGTTGTCCAAGGGCCAATGACCACCTGTGGAGAGCTACAGAAAGTCCTAGCATCAGCAAGTACAATTATTTCATAGAAAACAATAAGTATTGCACTCAACTTCCATGGCTTAATGCATGCTCACTACACAACTACACTACAGTTTACTCAACAACATTTAGACAAACCTGTGAGATACTGGGAGAATATAGTCTTGTAAGATGAGAAAAAAATTGAACTCTTTGGATGCAATAATATACCTCATGTTTAGAGGCCAAAAGGCACTGCATATCACCCCGTAACACCATACAAACAGTGAAGGTTCAGGTGGGAATATCATGAAGTGGGGCTGTTTATCAGCATACAGCACTGGCAAACTTCATATAATTGAAGGAAGGATGAATGGACAAATGTACCGAGAGATTCTTGATAAACATCTACTGCCTTCTACCCGGATGATGAAGATGAAGCAAGTTTGGATATTTCAGCGAGACGGTGATCCCAAACACACAGCCAAGGAATCTCTCAATTGGTTTCAGGGAAAATAAAGCTGCTACAATGGCCCAGCTAATCACCGGACCTGAATCCAATTGAAAATGTATGGAAGGAACTAAAGTTCAGAGTTGATAGGAGTTCACGGGACCTTCAGGATGTGAAGAGTGTTTGTGTGGAAGAGTGAGCCAAAATCACACCTGAGCAATGCATGCGACTAGTTTCTCCATGCAGGAGACATCTTGAAGCTGTCATCAAAAACAAAGGCTTTTGTACAAAGTATTAATTAAATTTCAGTAAATGTGTTAAATACTTTTTCTCTTTCGTTTTTCATTATTACACGTGTTAATTTATGGACATGTATGGTTTGATTTCTTTGCTTGTATGGATTGGATGGGTTGTTACCGATATCTAGTGAGAATTTCATGTCAAGAACACCTTTACAAATACTACAAGACCCAGTCTGCTTATCTCACTTCTATTGATTGAAGCACAGGAGTCTAGTCTGGACATGGTCCTATGCAAATCACATACATGTGGTCACGTGACCACCCCTTCCCATGGGGCATACAGGGAATGTCATACAGTCTTGCATGCTGCACACATTTCGGCAGTCTGGGATCACTTAGAATCATTGCAGATTTTTCTTGAGACTGAACAGCCCATCCGAGATGGCCTGAAATGTGTAATGTTGGTGAATATGCTGATCCCATCCCATTTGTCCCATGATGGCAGATGAAATGGCAAAGAAGGATCTGTCGTGATGGATATTATCATAAACAATTCTTTGTTCTGTGGGGAAACAAGAAATTAACCAAGGGTTTGTTTAGTACAAGTGTCTGACAATGTCTATTAACAGAGTCTGCCGTAGGGATGGCACCAAGTAACATTAGATATCTACGCCGACGGCTATGTAACTGTGTACACCTCATTCATATAAATGCTTTATTGCATCTGAGTGAAGCAACTTTGCAATGAAAATAAAAATCCGTCACTGGTTTGTGTGTTCAGCTCCTATGCAGATCTGTGTGTCTCCATGATTACTAACTACATACAAACCCCCGCAGTCTGATCCAGTAGGCGTACTCGTGTCTATCAGTCTTCTACTTCTTACGTCTGTAGATTTTCTAGGATGAAAAGTAGTAGTAGACTTTATCAGCAAGTGCTTAGTCCTGGGTTGGAAAAATAAACTGTAGCATTAAAATGCTGATCTTGGTTTGGATTTCTCGCCAAGGCTGCTTTTCTATTACTGTAGACACTTATGTGGTTATGTAGCTGAGTGTGTTACCACTTCCTTCTGTGATAAATGGTAAATTCACATCTACTATACTGCCTCTTGCAAAGGGAGAGACTTTACTTAAAAAGTGATGCGTTGCTATATTTTTTATATTTAGTGTTGGCTTCATTCCTTAGGTGGGTTTTAGCTGTACTGTAGTACAGCCAGCAATTGCCTTTTTCTGGCTCGCATTTACTTGCCTGTTGGGGCACCTCTGCTGCGTGCTTTTTCTGGGGCAGACTCCGCCTGTTTGCGTCTTCTGAGGACGCTTCCACCTGATTGCCTTTTCTGGGGTCGCCTATGCCGCTTGCCTTTTCTGGGGCTGCATCTTCATGCCCCTCCAGGCCCCTGAATGGTGATTGACACTGTGATTGAGATCCGATGTGTTCAGTTCGAGGTGATGTCCTTAACATATTCTTGGTGCTGTAGAGGTAAAATATGAGTTTTTGATCTATAGGTACCATCCTGCATGTGACTAGTACACACCAACAGCAGAAAACATACTGTAATGTACCCTGAAAGATGCCAGCTACATATGATGCAAGCTCCAGAATCCAGCCAAGCTCATGACTGATGATTTAGGACTGCAGTGGGGTAACCGATAATTGCAGATCCTTAATTTATGCCTACAGCAAATCTATAATTTACTGGGTATGATTGTCTTTGTTGAACTGACGCTCATATATCAGGGTATTGCCTAAACGGCAGCATCCTGTGATTTAACATATACTGTAGAAAAATGTTCTGATCATGAATTTACTAAATAAATCAGTCTAATTTAGGCTGGCACCAGTGGATCAGGAGTGGGCTTTAGAAAACATGTAATCGTCATTACGTGGTTATATTACTGCATTTAAAGAGCAGCGTAATGTAGGGACAGATACCCTGATTCCTGTAATTTGTCACTTACCAGACTGTACGTTTGCTGTTTCAATAAAAACAATGTTTTATCAGCAGGAGATTATCACTGGAGGACTAGGTTTTTCGTGCTTCCTAGTCTAGTCCTGTCCCCACAACTGATTAGCAGCAGTATTCTGTCAATATACCGAGGTTGGGGACTCCTGACATAAGAATATAGTATTAGTTATAATTCCATAATATTTATTATTACTAAGAGAAGTCCAAAGTTATTAAAGTTTGTGGTTCCTAAAGAGATTTTGGAGGTCATTCTGATTCCGCACCTGCCTCTCAATGTCCGTTCCCCTTTGGAAATCCACGTGTCCCTGTAATCTTTGTAGCAGGCAGTGCTTAGTCAGGACGGTGATCTTGCCAGGAGGAGAATGGCTCCCAGGTTTGTCCCTGAGGGAGTGTTGGTGACCCAGATCAATTTGATGCCAAATCACAGGAGGTAAATCATATTCCACTCTGTGGGAGGGTGTCAGCTCATCTAAAGAAGGAGCATATTCCATACAGGCATTTATCTTCCATGGCTTACTGCGTATTCCTCTATAGATGGGAAAATAGGAATATATTCAGGCAAAAAGTAACTATTACTGTTGTGGGCACTATTTATTTCATATCCTGTTTTATGGTTTCATAATTTGTGAAATATTGGCATTTCTTGTTGGCCACTAGATATCAGCACGAAATACTTCACACAAGAACTCTCGCCTCTTTGATTCTTATAGGGCAAGAGTTAAACCCCCTGGACATATTAGATGGTTGACGAGGCCCCCTGTACATATTAGATGGTTGACGAGGCTTCGGCCATCTCAGCCGAGCCTCCCAAACACAGGAACGCTCACTTAGCCAAGCGCTTGTATTCTCTGTGCATTGTTCTCCTGATTAGCCGCCGGCCACCGTGTCAGTCGTTGGCTAATTTGGAGAACAATGTGATCTACAGTCCAATCAACATCTCTCCCAACCATCCGATGATCAGTGCCCCCATACACATTAGATGATATTAGCAGCTTTATTTGTTGTGTTTGGAGGCCTTTAAATGGTACAGACCCCTACTGAGGGGCTTTTTTTTCCCCCTTTTCTTTGTGGGTTTTTGTTTTTATGTACATATTATGGGCTCAAAACTTTTTTTCAATTTGTGCTTCATTTGAGAATATTTTCTTTGGTTTCCATGCTCATTGCTAGCTGATGAATAAGTAAACTGGCAATCTGTCAGTGAGCTTATTCTGGCAGAGTTTGTAACTATATAAAATTTGCCTTTTACTGAGCTCATCCTTGCTGATTTTATGTTCAGCTCAGCTTTGATCTGGTCTATTGTTATAAATCACTTGAGAGGAGTTTAGAAAGATTCAACAAGCTCACTGACAGATTCTCCGTCTTCAGCAATACAGTGCGACACACAGGCTTCAAAAGGCAAGTGATACAAAACATTTTTATGAAAGTGTATTGTAAAATGATTTTTAGCCCGAAATACATGCAATTAAACAAAGGAGGAAAACATATCCCCACCAAAATTGTCCATATCCTTTTAAAGGAATATTTTTACAATGTTAATGGAGGAACACTGGGACTCTAAATCAGAGCACACTTTTCTAAGTGGAGTTAAAGTTGTGAAGCCACCAAGTTTACAGGGGACACAGAAATTACATGTACAGAAAACGCTGTGTTAACCAGACTCCTCCTCATGCTGCTGTCTGGCGGTAAGGCAACTGGCTGCAGCACGAGCCTCCCCTACTCCCTGCAGTGAGACACCAGCTACGTAAAGCCCTTCATAGCTCAGATACAGGCTATATGGAGAAGGCTGGTGATGCCATTGTCAGGCTTGTGTTACTGGCTCTCTAGTCCAGTGAGGGGTGGTGAACAGTTTTTAAGATCTGACCTTAGAAAGCAAATACAGAGAGATACAAAAGGATATAATCAGGCGTACTGTAATGTGTGTGGTGCTGGATAACGGCGAGTCAATATTCCTACAGACAACCTTGGTACCAATGTTGTATCAGCAAACTGCACATTCAGTTCACCTTCGAGCCATAGATGACAAGAAGAAATGTGCTGCCATGTGTACAGCCGCTGTTCTACCTAAAACTAAGGCCAACATTTCTCACTGTCCTTTTCCTATGTTAAATCACATTGATACCAGTCCCCCGATTCAGCAGAATAAAGAGAGTGCTGGCCTCAGAGTGTCAGCGATCCTGAAAAACCCTTGTTCCTGGATTAACAAAGACCTACAATGATCACCGGAGATCTGCGCCTCATTAGTGGGCATGCCAGGATCAGATCCTCATACATCGATGGACCAACACAATGGCTGGGTTCAGACAGCGTATTTCACAGTCTTTATACGGACCATAGTGCCCGTACCGAACTCGAGTCTCGTGACCAAGTCTTCCATCCATATGTTAGCAGGCTATAGGGTTCAGGTTCAGAGACCCGCAGTCAGTCCAGACATCATGGTCTATATACGGACCATAGAATAAGTCTGTCAGAACACAGCCTTAGGATTACGTTTCCAATAGGTTGGCACTGGGTTTCCTTAGTAATGTGTGAGATTTTATAATCCTTTTTCTTCGGCTGATGTTTATTGTCTATCGTGGGCTTTCATCTGTCTGTTAGATTTGAGGTTTACAGCACACAAAAATGCCTTATTTTGGATACTGATAGACCATGTACTCTTTTGGCCAACAGCTGTTTGTCCCAACTTCCACATTAACAGGCATGTTTGACTTGGTGGAGCGTCCAAGTGTTTCAGTATGATCTAAGGGGGGAACGTTTCTCTTTGTGGAGAGTGACAAGCCACCCCTGGCTTGTCAGAGTGAGGAGACTTTTGTGCCACACATGCTCCTCTTGGAATTAAAAATTCAAATTGCCTATTCAGAGAGGAAGAGGACTAAAAACTATAGCGCCACCTATTGGACGCAACAACCCTAAAGGTCAATATCAACAGACTTACCATATTACTTAAGATAAAAGCCAAGCCAGAATCTCAATTTGCAGACACTGTGTTTCGGTGTGTTTCCCCTTGTCATTTGCGAAGTATAAAATCTGATTTTGCTAGGTGCGAGGCATCTGACTGGCATCCAAGGAGTAAGGCTATGTGCCCACGTTGCTTTTTTGAAGCAAAATATTCCTGAGCGGAAACGCACACCCTCTTCCCAGGAAAACGCATGCGTTTTTGAGGCTTTTGAGCGTTTTAGCATGCATTTTCCTATGCGTTTTTGCAATACAATTGTATGTATGCGGAAATGCACGCATTTTCGCAAAATTAATGAACATGCTGCGTTTTTTTTCCGCTTAGCGTTTCTGTAGCGGAAAAACACGCACCATTAGCACAACGTGTGCGGATTCAATTATGATTACATGGGATGCTTTTCTTAAGCGTTTCCGAGGCAGAAACCCTTGTCTAAAAGCGCTGCGGAAACGCTTAAAAAAAGCAACGTGGGCACACAGCCTTACGCTTATCAGGCCAATAGGAAGGAATGGAAGACCACTGCCCTCTGCTTATCTCCCGGGGGATCAGGTTTTTTAATTAAACACAATCTTTTTCTCCCCTGACATCATTTTAGAGCCAGATGGCCCCTGTATACATCAGATTGTTAGACGGTTCTTGCATAAATCCTGCCATAGACTTGACAGTTTCCTGGTAGATGCCACTGGTTTTGGTGGGAGCTGATGACAGTCTCATGTGCATGGAAGCTGCTCAGTAGTTCTTCATCTTGTGAAATTGAGGTGGATGGCAAGTTAGTGGATGATGAGTTGGACATGTTGTATTTTAACTTGCTATGGCATCAATTAAGGCTGAAGTTTGTGATGCACTTACTTTACAGATTCAACGCCAGTCCTCTATTGTTAGTTTTGTGTGCCTTGTATGCACTGATGTAACAGCTGATGCCATGCAGTGGAGGCCCACAATACCCACAGAGGTGGATCAAGCTTAAAGGGAATCTGTCATCCATATTTAGTGATATCATGTAAAGATATCACCCAATTGTGCGTCCCATAAGGATTCTATTAGGGTTTTTTATCCCCCCCCCGACCCCGCACCTTTGATGCCTAAATACCTTTTATATCTTGTTGGGGATGTATGCAAATCACCGCTGTCCGGTCCAATGGGCGTGGCTTAGTCAACCTTCCGCCCCCCCCCCCCCCGGCTTGCTGCACGTAATCTTCATCTGTGAGTATCACAGATAACGCTGGTTTCAGCTCTTGCACATTGTAAGGCCACCGGCGCCTGCGCAGTATGCTTTGCCCACCTGTGGGCGAAGCATATAATCGCTACTGCGCATGCGCCGGTATTTTCCAGCGTGGTCTATGCCCCGGAAGTCTTCACATGCAGGACACACTTCCGGGGCATAGACCAAGTCTATATATGCATCTGGCTATAGCCAGGATGGCCTGTAGATGACCAATTAACCGTCCAAATAATTTTGTGTTTGGCAGCCTTAGACGCTTGCAGCTCAGCCAGTTGGACGCACTGCATTGTAAAAAGTTTGAGACTTTACAATATATCTAAACTATACGGTATATTTTAATACCCAAAACCAAAAAGAAATTGCCAGGATTAAAGTAAATGCAAAGAGTAAAATTATTTTTTTATAGAATGTGTAGTAAGCAGACATATGTATCCAACATCACAGACACACAGTTATATTGGTGGGTGAGCCAACAATGAAGACCCAAGAGGAGACCGGGGTACCAGTATCTATTCATTCGCTTATGCAAAGCAGTATATGCAGAAGATAATACACACATATTACAGATGACTAATAAAAGACAATAATATTAAGCATACAGTATACTGTATAATGACAATATAATTCAGACTGGAGTGCCAGACGTAGTAGTTCCCTCTAGATTAAATCACATAAGATGTAAATGGTGCATATAAAATAGTAGAAGTTTACATGAATTCCACTATTGCTACATGCATGAACATTTGAGGTACGCCTTGTGGTTTTTGATTAGTTTGTGAGCCCGTTTGCAGTCTACGTGCAGAGAGAGATGAGCCTTTAGTACACAGTCCCATTTAAGGCTGTGTTCACATGTCTAGTTATGATACATTAGAATAGATCCAGCAGACATCGGTTAGGAAAAACATTTTGCTGACACAACTTTTTAGTTCATTATTCAATAACTGATCTCTGCCGGTTTTGTTAACGCGGTATCTGTTATCGTCTGTTTCTAATTGAGGCGGGCAAGAAAATCCTTCTTGTTGTCGGGATCCATTAGAAATAGATGGCAACGGGATCAGGGGAAATAACGATTGGCCTTGTTGGATTTCAACAAGCCGGTTAACAATTACCCCAAGTGGTGAGAAGGTGCTCGATACCTCGGCAGAGTTTATTCCAACTCTGGACTAAAATAAAGGTGTATGCTCTGAAGTTTGGGTAAGGTCGGGGGTCACACTTGCGAGAAACTTGCACGAGTCTCGCATCTCAATACCTGGCACTGCCGCCGGCACTCGAGAGCGGAGCGTGAGGCTCCATGTATTTCTATGCAGCTGAGCGTTCCGGTCCGAGTGCCTGCGGCAATGCCAAGTATTGAGATGCGAGACTCTTGAGAGTTTCTCGCATGTGTGACCCCGGCCTAATGCCTACTTACGGCAGAGTGTGGAGAGAAGACTGCTAAAACCTGAATGGTCGGCTATGACCCCTAGGACACCCATATATTCTGAGAAAAAGGGAGACTGAAGCTGGTGTAGGATTATGTGATCTTCTAGGCTTTCCACACCGCTGTGCAAGGAACTGCAGTATGGACCCAGAGAAATCCTATGAAATGCTGTACAAGCTCTGGTCCCCATCAATCCCAATACTGATTATCCACAATACCAATGGCAAAGTAGAACTAAAGCAAACCAGCAGTGCTCTATAAATGATAACCTGTGCTCTTTGGTCAGCTCTGCGGCTAATGATTTGGCTGCTGCGGTCACATACCTGTCTGGCCAGAACAGAAGTGTGGAGACCAGCGGAGAACGCAAACGTTGGAATAGGAGTGGGGGGGATTGGGAAGTTGAGTCTGACTTATATAATTTGAGAGCATTCTGCATGACAAAAATACATACGATGGGTGGACAATTGGCAACTTTTCTTCCAGCAATTATTTTGTGACCCTGCTTTCACAGTCATGGTCTTCATCAACTTTTGAGCTGAACTGAGTTCTTCTACTCATGTAATAACAGAGACCAGGGTTTGCTGCTTAGAAAACACAAAAGATCAGCTCCGGGCTTTACAGCCGTCTCGTAAATGACAGTAACAGGACTTTATATACTTTGATCGTAGCTTAGTGTCTGCTTTGTGTCCTGTCATGGCTGGGTCTTACTGTGATCATCAGCAAAGCTAGATGTCTTGTATCCTTATACAAATCATAGTACTGAGAAGCAAACGTCACTCTGCATAATTACCCCGTGAGCAATTAAATACACGTGAACAGTCATTTTGTGCTGACATACTCCCTTTAGGGGTTTATTACTGTCTGATAATTATGGCATAGCCACTCAAAGAGGAGTCATTCTGATCACACAATTACTATAGAAAAGAATCCAAAATGCAAATCTTTCAAAAATGTCTTTTTATTTTAAGGTTTTAGTTATTGTTAGAGCCTTTAGATATGTTTTCCTTTCCCAGGCAAAGTGTTGCTAGCGTTGTTTGTGTAAGGTGTAACTCTTGCTGTGTATCGGGAATGTCTCCAGAAGGCAGTCCTGGCATTCCTCACCACGTCTGATTGTTGGCCTTCAGCAGGAATGGCTTAACCTGTCCGCATAGCCGAGACATGACTGTACTGCTGATCTACTCAGATTATTTCTTTTCTTTTTTTTTTTTTTTTTAACAAACTTGTGAACTTGCGATTGAATTACCTATTTGTTGTACATTTAGTCGTCTGTGTATTGTTTAATCTAATTTTATATTCATTTCGCAGGAAGAAGGCACACTTTCCGAAAATAATGGCCCTGAAACTGGAGCCGCAGAGCTAAAGCAAGATGACTCTAAAGAGGTACCTGTGCTCCTGCAGCCTAAAAGTTTTTTTTGGTTTATGTTTTTTTAAATCTCTAACAGAATTAAAGTCAATCATATAAAAAAAAAAGTGTTTGGCTTACAACCACCCATCCCATGGGACCAGTGCCACTAGTTACTGACCCTTAACCTTTAATGGCTTTAGGCTATACATACTGCTAATTACTGGCCTCAGAAATGATGTTTGTATCAGTCCATTGGGGACCCCCAGTGTGTTGTCACAGGAGCTACAGATTATTTAGCAGTGGTGCTAACTTTTTGTTGTTTACCAAATATTTTAAAACCCTAACAACCGCTTTAGATGTCTCCATACTTCCCTGTTGTCTGAATAATTTATTAAAGGGGGAAATCTTATAAGTTATCCCCTATCCATAAGCTGGAGGTAGAGGACAATTTCACAATTACTGGGGCTCAGAAATAAATTCTAAACTTGAGAATAGCTCCTTAACTAAATAATTAAATTATCAGTTCAACTGATCATCTGATGTATATTGGAGCCTCCAAACTTCCTTGATGGATTATTTTATGAAAAAAGGACCGGGCTTCTGGATTTTCAATGGCTGAGCTTTTGTTTTTGTTTTTTTGCGAGTCATGCTGCTCTTTTAGGTGTCCTGAATTAGCTTTGTTCTCTCTCTCTGTTAAAAACTAATGAACACTCAGCCAAGCCTGTGTGTGGGTAGAGTCAGAAGGTGGCTGCCGCCCGAACATTCAGTTGGCTGACAGCTATCTCATATATATGGCCAGCTTAAAGGGGTTTTCCTCTACTTTTTATATTGATGACTAGTGTTGAGCTTTCCGATACCGCAAGTATCGGGTATCGGCCGATATTTGCCGTATCGGAATTCCGATACCGAGTACCGATACTTTTTTCGTATCGGATACCGGAATCGGAAGTCCAAAATGCAATGAGCCACTTTTGTGGCTCTGATTGGCTGCCGAAATGACGTCATCATGATGCGCTGTCTGTGCGCATCATGATGCGCCGTCAGTTCGGGCCTTCGGGGGGGCTGTGCCGACTCTCCGGGGGTCTGTGCCGGCCTGCCGGGGGGTCTGTGCCGGCCTGCCGGGGGGTCTGTGCCGGCCTGCCGGGGGGGCTGTGCCGGCCTGCCGGTGGTCTGTGCAGGCTCCGGGGGGCTGTGCCGGCCTGCCGGTGGTCTGTGCAGGCTCCGGTGGTCTGTGCCGGCCTGCCGGGGGGCTGTGCCGGCCTGCCGGTGGTCTGTGCAGGCTCCGGGGGGCTGTGCCGGCCTGCCGGTGGTCTGTGCAGGCTCCGGGGGTCTGTGCAGGCATCGTCCGATGGGACTACAAGTCCCATCGGGCGATGCCTGCTACCATGACAGTGATTGACACATTAGCCAATGATGGGACAGTAGTAGTCCCATCATCCGGCTAATGTGTTGAATGTAAAAAAAAAAAATTTACATGCTACATACATACAACATGCATACTACATATATACTACATGTAACATACTACATGCAACATGCATGCTACATACGTGCTACATGCATGCTACATACATGCTACATACATGCTACATACATGCTACATACATGCTACATACATACTACATACATACTACATACATAATACATATATACTACATGCATGCAACATACATACAACATATATACTACATGCATGCAACATGCATACTACATATATACTATGTATACTACATGTAACATACATACTACATATATACTACATGTTACATACATGCAACATACACACTACATGCTACATACATGCAACATACACGCTACATACATACACACTACATGCAACATACATGCAACATACATACTACATACATGCTACATACATACTACATATATACCACATGCATGCAACATGCATACTACATATATACTGCATATATACTACATGCATGCAACATACATATATACTACATACAATACATACATATAGACATACAGTACATATAACATAGAGTACATACTCACCGTCACTTGTCACTTTGATCCCCGAAGCCATTGTCCCCTTGAGGAATAAATATCAAAATAAAAAAACACCAGTATACTTACCCCGATCCGCAGAAGTCCACGAGTGTCCCACGTCCATCTTGCGTGGAGAACAGCAGCATCAGCTGATGCTACCGTTCTCTACCAGCTCCAGGAATACAATGACGGAAGGTAGGTATCCTTCCGCACTGTATTCCTCCACCACTTTAAAAAAAAAAAAAAATCCCTAGTCTCACTTTATGCCATTGCTGCGTGGGAATTCCCACGCAGCAATGGCATAAAGTGAGACTAGGGACTTTTTTTTTTTTTTTTAAAGTGGTGAAGGAATACAGTGCGGAAGGATACCTACCTTCCGTCATTGTATTCCTGGAGCTGGTAGAGAACGGTAGCATCAGCTGATGCTGCTGTTCTCCACGCAAGATGGACGTGGGACCCTCGTGGACTTCTGCGGATCGGGGTAAGTATATTGGTGTTTTTTATTTTGATATTTATTCCTCAAGGGGACAATGGCTTTGGGGATCAAAGTGACAAGTGACGGTGAGTATGTACTCTATGTTATATGTACTGTATGTCTATATGTATGTATTGTATGTAGTATATATGTATGTTGCATGCATGTAGTATATATGCAGTATATATGTAGTATGCATGTTGCATGCATGTGGTATATATGTAGTATGTATGTAGTATGTAGCATGTATGTAGAATGTATGTTGCATGTATGTAGCATGTAGTGTGTATGTATGTAGCATGTATGTTGCATGTATGTAGCATGTAGTGTGTATGTTGCATGTATATAGCATGTAGTATATATGTAGTATGTATGTTACATGTAGTATATATAGTATATATGTAGTATGCATGTTGCATGCATGTAGTATATATGTTGTATGTATGTTGCATGCATGTAGTATATATGTATTATGTATGTATGTAGTATGTAGTATGTATGTTGCATGTATGTAGCATGTAGTATATATGTAGTAAGTATGTTACATGTAGTATATATGTAGTATGCATGTTGCATGCATGTAGTATATATGTTGTATGCATGTTGCATGCATGTAGTATGTATGTAGTATGTAGCATGTATGTATCATGCATGTAGTATGTAGCATGTATGTAGTATGCATGTTGCATGTAGTATATATGTAGTATGTATGTTACATGTAGTATATATGTAGTATGCATGTTGTATGTATGTAGCATGTAAATTTTTTTTTTCTTTTTTTACATTCAACACATTAGCCGGATGATGGGACTACTACTGTCCCATCATTGGCTAATGTGTCAGTCACTGTCATGGTAGCAGGCATCGCCCGATGGGACTTGTAGTCCCATCGGACGATGCCTGCACAGACCCCCGGAGCCTGCACAGCCCACCGGCAGGCCGGCACAGACCACCGGAGCCTGCACAGCTCCCCGGCAGGCCGGCACAGCTCCCCGGCAGGCCGGCACAGACCCCCGGAGCCTGCACAGCCCCCCCGGCAGGCCGGCACAGCCCCCCCGGCAGGCCGGCACAGACCCTCGGAGCCTGCACAGACCACCGGCAGGCCGGCACAGCCCCCCGGCGGGCCTTCACAGACCACCGGAGCCTGCACAGACCCCCCGGCAGGCCGGCACAGCCCCCCGAAAGGCCCGTACAGACCCCAGAGAGGCTGTACAAGGCAAAAATAGGGTTTTTCTTATTCCGATACCGGAAGTCCCATAGACTTGAATGGGACTTCCGGTATCGGAATCGGCGATACCCGATATTTTTCTTAGATCGGCCGATACCATCCGATACGATACTTTTAAGTATCGGACGGTATCGCTCAACACTATTGATGACCTATCGGATCGGTGGAGATGTAACACCCGGCAGCCCCACCAACCACAGCTGTTCCCTGTGTCTGAAGCATCCAGATGTGATTAGTTGTGAAGCAGAACAACACAGCTCTGTCAACTTTTACCAGCCACAGCAGATAATTTTTTTCTTTTTTTCGAAAGAAGTAGTTGTGCAGTATCCGGTGGCGGACGCTTCAGGCATCGGGAACAGCTGATCAGAAGAGATGCCGGATGATGCATACTCAAAGATGTGATATTGATGACCTATCCAAAGGGTATAAAAGTAATGGACATCCTCTTTAACGTTAGCCAAAGTCTGAGTCATGGTTTATTGGGGTTAGCCAAAGCTGTAGAATTGGGTTTTCATGGAATGGATACAGAGGAGTGTTGGAGAAGGCAATGTGCAGTGCATCCGTAATTACCGCATACAATATTAATGCGTTAAGCTGTCACTTCACCCCTGCTGCCTTTTATCACAAGAGTGGTTTCTTCTGTCGTTCACATTGCCAGCTTCTGCTCCTATTTCAAGGCTCACAGACACACGTGAAGTACTATAGGCCAAAATGTGGTAACCGGGCTCGTGTTAACGTCATTGCGTATAAAGTTTATTTTATCTTATCCAACGTAATCTAATTTCTGTTTCTGAGGCATCTTACATGATGTCACATGTACATGAGCCCCAAGTATGATCAAGTTTCACTTACATCACAGTATTGATGTAGGTATCTGTGTATCTTTAATATTTCAGATTATTGATAGCATTATTGAAGAAAGTCAGAAATCCAGTGCCATAGAGGAGAACCCCAGTCCTGAAAATGTGGAAACAATAGTTCTTGAGAGCTCTTCTGGAAAAACATATCCGGCGCTGCTGGATAACATCCCCGAGTTGGTGATCACAGAGACCACCTTACCTAATGAAGCAGGGGACCTTCGTCATCAGGAAGTTGAGGACTTCACAGGGAGAAAACCCAGTCAATTGCCCGATGTCTCCATCCCCATCATTGAACAGTTGGTGGAAACCTCAAAAATTGCTGATATTATAGAATTGGCTGATGGTCTTAAAATTACAGAAGACGAGGACAGACCTCAGGACAAGCCCATTGAGCTTGAGGAGGATTCAGAAAATAAGCCTAAAGACCCTTTATCCTATGAAACTTCTGAAAATATAGAGCAGTTTGCGCCCGCTAAACCTCCCCGACAGATTAATGTGGAGCCCGATATAGTAGCAAGTACTAAGAAGTCTGGTCCAACACGTCCCCCACCTCCTGTAACAGCCCCACCACCTAGACCGCCGCCACCTGCACGGCCGGCACCACCTCCTCGTAAGAAGAAAGGGGATGAGAATGAAAGCCCAAGATCTTCAGGACTAGAATGTGAGTGTTTGTCTTGATCATTACTGTAAATAATTTATCTATGATTTACTATTTTGTTACTGTTTGTTCCTGGTAGATGTTTGTAGTCAGTACGGCCACCATTGCACCTCATTCAACATTTTTGGTTTTCTTTCCCAGAAACTAACAAGGTAACTTATTTTTATAAAACTCTTGATATGTCATAGTGATCAGTTAAGTCATAGGCTGTGGTCAGTGAGGGGACAGGCTGCTGAGACCAACCCCACCAATCATACAGTGGTAGAGATCCTCAGCCGAGCACTGAATTCCCTTGAATTCAGCTCTTACAAGTTTGTGGGTCCATACACTGATGACCCCCCGCTCTTTGGGGACAGCTTAAGCCACCATTATCAGGTTGAATGTTGCTGGTCACTCCTTGAGGGGTCTTTTTACTCCAGTGAGCACCCTGTCCTCTTCATTGTTTACCAGACACGGCTCTGTGCATTTTGTAGTGTCTGTGCCTGGTAATGTGCCGCGGCTCTTTCAGTCATCTGATCTCTGTGGGTGATGAAACTCGGACCCCACAAATCTAATGCTAATCACATATCACAAAGTTAGTCCATGAGTATCAAAGTTCACTAAACCCCTTTAACCCCTTAATGACAGAGATTTTCCTTTTCTGCACTTTTTTTTCCTCTACTTCTTCCAAAACCCATAACTTTTTAATGTTTCTGTCTTCATAGCCGTATGAGGGCTTATCATTTAAAAATACAATTTGTCCTGTAAAAAATATCGTTCCCTTTACCATGTAATGTAGTGAAAAGCAAGAAACAAATTCCAAGCGACGTAAAATGAGTTTAAAAAAAAACAAACAATATTTTGACATTGTTTCTTGGTTTTCGTTTTTAATCTCACCGTAAGGTAAAAAATAATTTGGAAATGTGATTCTACAGGACTGTATGATTACAGCGACGCCAAACTTGTATGGATTTTTTTTTTATTTTATTGACCCTAAAAAGTTCAGAACTTTATTTGGTTTGGGCTTCATTTTCTGAGACCCATAACTTTTTTTGTTTGTTTTCGGTCAATGGCGCTGTGTAAGATCTTTCTTCTTTTGCATGCTGAGCTATAGCTTATATCGGTACCATACTGTTTGATTTGCTTTTTCTTTAATTTTTGGTGTGAGTGGGGGAGTACAGAGGCTTCAAAATTGTGAATATTAGCGTTTTTATTTTAAATTTTTAACAGACTAATTAAATTTACATATTCATAGATTAGACTTTTACAGATTGAGATACCACTTATACTTATTTTAGTTTCATTGTTTTAATTTCCTTAATTTGAAGTGAGAAAGCAAGGATTATTCAGCCTTAATACAAACGTATTTTGTCTTTTTTTTTAATTTCTTGCAGACCCATAGACTTGCATTAGCAAGTTTAATCACTGATTCAGATCAAACACATACATGTCTCATTAATATTATTGTTATTATATTTTTTTTTTATCAGCATAAAAACAGTCATGTGAACAGCTACATTATAGTGGAGATATGAAAAAAGCAGCACGTGTGTGAAGAACGGCCGTCTGAGGCTCGGATGTCACGTCGTGAAGGCGTGAAATAAGCATATAATAGCTGGCTTCATAGGTTATATTAAGAGAGCAGTGTGAAAAGCCTGAGAACAGTCGTTATTCTTTACCTTCAGCAATTATGATTTTTGCCAGCGCGTTATATGCTTAATGACCCTTTTACATTTTATGTCTTGCTGCTGTAGAAGTTTATCGGCAGCTTTATTTTGCTCTGTTAACTTTCACCTAACTCTACAAAATGATGATTAGAATTCTTCTCTTCCACCATGTGGAGAAGCGGCTCACCGTGCACTGTGGAGTTGGCGCAGAGAGAGCTCTGAAGCTGCAGAATTATGAATGCAGCACTGGAAATGTGAACGTTTGTGAGCTGTGCACGTTCACAATATTTCTATATTTCTCTGATAACTTTCCACTCCAAAAACCGTACAGTGTGCAATTATTTCAAGGTTTTATTGCACAGTTTATATGGAATATGAGTTTGACTATATATATTTTAGTACATATTAGCGGGACTTTGTCTCCAGGTCATTGATACCCATCTGACCGTAGCATGGTGTAAGGGCAGGAACCCTGATTGCAGCCATGTATCACTTGTTGGGCTGCTTGCTGTCATTTTGATAAAATCCCTGTTTTCTCTGTTGCAGATCTTCCAGTACTCTGAATGTTGAGCTCTGTTTAACCCTGCCCATGCCACTGGTTGCTTTCTGTACACTGGGCAGAGGCAGAAAGCTGCCAATCTGTGATGGGGGCGGGGTTACACAGAGCAGTTGACTAGGAGGCACAAGAGATCTAGTCCTGTAGTAATAATACTCTCTTGATAAAACATTGATTTTATTGAATTAGCAAAACACAGCCCAGTAAGTGACACGTTTATGGAATCAGGCTCTCAGCCCCCACATCACGGTGGCCTCAGATTATATGGCAAAAAAACTGCAACAGATTCCCCTTAAAGGGAGCGTATTGCCTTTTCTGGCACGTTAGTTTGACAAAACACTTGTATTCTTCTTAAAATGACAATTCTGGAGCATCTTTTCTTAGAACTGTGAACCTTACCTTTCCTGTTTTGTCCTCCAAATTTGAGTAAATTAACAATTGAGTTGTACCAGTTCACTTGTAAATTGAGTCCAATCTACGCTGAGAGTGTCAGAGTGTAGGGACAAGCCGTAATGACAACAGGGATGGTTATGCCAATTTGTCAATGTACTCATACATTCCCAGGAAGAATAACAGAAGAAAGGCACAAGACAGACTTGTAAGAAAATGTATGAGGTTTGGTATTCATCGGGGAGTAAAACATTTATTAAATAACAGCAATGTCGTGAGGAAGGTCGGGTCCTCTTCATACTGTACAGGTGATAATATGGTTTTCTACTTTTGATTTACTGACATTAATGTTTATTTCCAGTTACAAAAGACGTCTTTCTTGGTGGAGGACTACTGTCTCCAAACGCCATTGCAGAGGGTTTAAGCCGAGATTCTCAGCCGTCCTTGGATCTAGCTAGTGCAACCAGCGGAGACAAAGTAGTGACCGCTCAGGTGAGTAGGCAATGGGCTGTGTCCTCATACCTCTACATTACACATAAGAATTTCCTACTGTCACCTACTATTTCGGGTTGTGTTCTGTTGATGTCGATGAACATTTGTCTACATCATTTTGTTCAGTCCTCACATGTTCACCAGATATACTACGAATATATAGTATATTCGAGTTCCATCCAATCCCTGCATCTAGCCACCGCTATCAGTGCAGAGGTTCATTTGCACTACAAATTCAACCACCCCTCCATTGACTGTAGAGAACAACCCTGTTCTTGACATCAGTGTGGACTTGAATCTGCCATACTTTTATGGCGTAATCTCTGGATATCGATTAGGATTCCACTTAAAAGTTCTGATTATTAAACTACCCCTAGGCTACTATAGGACTTTATAAATATCTATTGTAAAAAAGGAGAAACTGCTACATACCCCTCTCAATAGTCATCTGGGCAGTGCCTCAGCGGGAATTGCTCCTCATCTTTAGGTGCACCCACTCTACATGCGCCAGGAAGATCAACATTTGATGCAAAGTGAGTGCTATCTATGCCGATAAGGATCGAAGCAAAGAGTGCATGTGACCAGTGAGGAGGCTGGAGCTAGTGACTATTCCTGCACCACCTTGAGGACTGTTGAAGGTTTTATAAATTCAGTTTTTGTTTTTGCAGCATTGGACAAACATAATTACAAGCCTTGTAACATCCTGGCTGCAATTTAATAAAATCAGCACGTACATTGATCTTATAGTTGTTTAGACTCACAAGTCTGATCTGTTTTGTCTTGTGTAACATATATTTCATATGAGTCACAAATACAGGCGGTCTGGTTGAGGGTAAGGTACAACCTTGTGCCAGGCCAACAACTTCTGGCAGGACAGTCAGTATGGTGCCACCTCCCATCTGAGATTACACAATTTGCACTTACCTTAGATCTCGAGTATGACTGGAGTTATTCATATATAAAGTTCTTGGTCACATAAGGATCATTAAAAGCAAGGTGTCACTTCAAGTAATGCTATTGCCCTGCAGTCATACTGGAAATCTGCGGTTACGGTTAGTGGTGCAGGAAGTGGTTACAGCAGGGAGCTGTTACTGCGTCGGGGCAGGGAGCTGTTACTGCAGAGAGCTGTTACTGCAACTGGGCCGGGAGCGGTTATGGTTAGTAGTGCAGGGAGTGGTTACAGCAGGGAGCTGTTACTGCGTCGGGGCAGGGAGCTGTTACAGCAGAGAGCTGTTACTGCAACTGGGCCGGGAGCGGTTATGGTTAGTAGTGCAGGGAGTGGTTACAACAGGGAGCTGTTACTGCGTCGGGGCAGGGAGCTGTTACAGCAGAGAGCTGTTACTGCAACTGGGCCGGGAGCGGTTATGGTTAGTAGTGCAGGGAGTGGTTAAAGCAGGGAGCTGTTACTGCGTCGGGGCAGGGAGCTGTTACAGCAGAGAGCTGTTACTGCAACTGGGCCGGGAGCGGTTATGGTTAGTAGTGCAGGGAGTGGTTACAGCAGGGAGCTGTTACTGCGTCGGGGCAGGGAGCTGTTACAGCAGAGAGCTGTTACTGCAACTGGGCCGGGAGCGGTTATGGTTAGTAGTGCAGGGAGTGGTTACAGGAGGGAGCTATTACTGCGTCGGGGCAGGGAGCTGTTACAGCAGAGAGCTGTTACTGCAACTGGGCAGGGAGCGGTTACGGTTAGTCGTGCAGTGAGTGATTACAGCAGGGAGCTGCTACTGCGTCGGGGCATGGAGCGGTTTCGGCAGCGGTGCAGGAAGTGGTTACAGCAGGTAATGGTTACGACGGTTGTGCAGGTTGCGGTTATGGTAGCGGAGAAGGGAGTGGTTCCAGCCACCGCTCATTACACAGTGAGCACGGCTGTACTCAATCTCCAGAACATTGATTGACCTCTAGATCTACAGCATATATGTGTGTGTGCAGGATGACAGGATGATTCTCCTCTTGGATAATTTGATTTACAAACCGATTGTAGTGCGGAGTGGAGAAGATCAGAATTTGGATATATTGGGTGGATTTTGCCCATTATTTGCAGATTACATTAATTTTCCTGAAAAATAGCAACACAACCTCATCTAAGGAACCAAATTATAAATGGAAATATCTTTCCTACACTCAGCAGTTACACTTTTGAGTCTTGCATCTTTCTTATTCATTTTCTTTTTTTTTTTTTTTTTTTTTGTAGGAAAATGGAAAGGCAGCAGATGGACAGCTGTCCAGCACCCCAGCCGAGAGCTCTGGTCCCCAGAGACCCCGTTCGAACTCAGGAAGAGAGCTTACTGATGAAGTAATGTGTATCCTCCTTCCATCACATTGCATTTAGTTTTTTTGACGGCTTCCGTATTTTACTGCACTTG